>NC_044924.1:2805596-2842169 GCF_003576645.1 Ipomoea triloba | reverse complement strand
CACCCCCCCACACACACACACAAAAACAAAAGAGCAAATATATTTATGCAGACAGAAAGATACAGAGCATCATCAAGAAGTTGCAGGGCCAAAACTCAACTTTATTGAAAGAAAAAACAGTAAAAAAAAAGGAGTCTAACTGCTAAAACTTTTACCATCCAATTCAATGTTCAAAGCAAGTGCACAAGGATTTTCTCCCTCTATCCCTGTTTTTAATTTCCTTTTCGGAGAATTTTACAGAGAGGAATGAAATAAACAACCAACCAACATTTAAAAAAAAAACAAGAACAATCTAGGTAACATTTTCAGCAAGAACAGTGTTTATGTTGCTGGCCAATCTTTCTTGATTTCAAATGTATAGTTGATCTCCAGATAGCACTTATTGTCATCATCAACAAACTGCATACAGATACAGGTAAAAAAAAGTTAGTACTAAAAAGAGGACCGAATATAGAGAATCCTTTATAAAGCATGGGAATGTTGGTAACTTCAATTAATTAAACTCAATAATCTTCTTTGGCCGTGTGCATAGAAAGAGTTTCATTTTATACACCAAAATGGGTTTATGTACAATTCTATTTGCAAGTTTATTGTTTATACATACTTGGGAAGCTGAATTGACAAGTTAATACGGAGTATATAATAAACTAACAGATCTTTCATAGATTACGATGATAACTAGAGATAGCATCTCTGCCTCATATACTCATATGCCAGCCAGGATAAACAAAAATGGTTTAATGAAAGATATAAAAGTGTGAGAAGAAATGGTTACTTGCCTTTGTCTTTGCCGAGTATGATCCCCTTGCAAACATGCCAGAAGGGGTTGTCTCTTCTGGCATTTCGTGTTTGTAAGGCTCTACTTGAGGACTGAAGGTCCCGAGCATTTCTTTCGTGCCATCCACTGAAACAAGAGTCAGAAATGGGGCAAGCTTTAGTTAGAAGGTAAAAACATGTATTCTTCAGGAGATTGGCTCGAAAATATATGTGAGATTCATGGAGGAGGCGAGGTGTACCTTTCATGCCGGTTTTCCAAACCGCGTTTGTGTATTTGAGGCCGGAGACAATGTTATTGTTGACCTCGAATGTAAATTCTAGGCTGTAACGACACCCTTCTTTCAACGTAAACCATGGGCTCTCAGGTTTTCCATCCGCAGGGATAGGGAGAACAATATCAGGTCTATCAGGCGATTTAATTGCAAGGCTCAAGATTTTAACTTCCGCATCCAGAGATTCTGCAAATTAAAGCTCAAAATTGTATAGTGAAATGACCATCTCAATTAAGAAACCGAGATTTGATAGAGGAATTAAGAAATCTTAACAAATTGTGTCCAGCTCGTTTTAATATTTCTCACATCAATTCCATATATTGTACCGAAGGTACATAATGTTTGTAAATGCACATCACAAATAAGGCATCGGCTGGAGCATATAAACCAAAGCTAAATCCATTCACAGGAGCATTGCAGACAGTAATGTAAGCCGAAGCTTCATTGGCTACTAAAAGAAACATTAGCACTGCCCACTTTGGTCGACAGGCACGAGTTTATCAAACATCCTAAATATAATCATTTGACAAGCTTCAGCCATAAATCTATTCAACGAAATACTAATAACTAATGAGCTAGTCCTCACAGCTCAAAGCCTCAGAAGTTAGCATTCTAAGAACCGTTTCAGTAGCATTACACATATCTCAAACGCTATATCAAAATCAGAGAACCTTACAGAGGTCAAGAATTCTCAGTTTTGAGCCAAAGAGACCATATTCTTGGTTTTTTCTACCAAAACAACTTAATAATTGGTCAAGATATGGATTCCAGGGGTAACCCTGGTCGAGTTAGTCGGGTTGTTGACTCGGTAACCACAAGGTTCCAAGTTCAATTTTTAGTGGGAGCGGCTTATTGACCTTCTCGATTTGAGAAGGTCAGCTAGGGTAAGAAGGTGGCCTTCAAGCGCACCTTCGAGTAACCATTGCAGAATTTCCCGTAAATCAAAGATATGGGTTCCAAACCTCTTAAATAAAAGACTGATTTATATAATACAAGGCCAACAACATAAAGCAAGAACAAAACTAAACTACCTTTTACCTTTGAATCATAATACCTACACTCCTATACAAGTGATTGGTCAAAAGAAATTCCTTAAAATCAAAGATGCATGCTTGTATATATACACAAGTGTGATTGTGTGTCTGTTGAAAAAAACAGACAAAAACACAAACAAAGAAGTATATCCAGAGATTCCTAGGTGGACAAAATCCTTAAACAGTAAAACGGCATGTTCATCAGCAAATCAAAACATTAAAGCAGCAAAAAAAAAGACAACAATTGTACCTCCGACAGCGTTGATATCCACACTCCCAAGAAGTTGCTCCTTCCACCTCCTCAAACTCTCATCATCCTAATCTCCAGAAGAATAACAAAAAAATAAGCCAAAGGCGTTTAGGGAAAAAAAAAAAAAAAAAAAAGAAAAAACAAGAGAACAGAAACATACCTTATCTTTCTCAATCTGTTCTTTGAGAGTAACTTGAGGGCCCAACTGAATCTTGTTTGCAACGTCGTCCTCATCCTCGTCCTCGGTAGTGTACAAGGAGCCCTCACTCATGTGCCCGCTAGCCTTATTCTCATTGTCAGTCTCAGCGTCCGAATCAGCAACAATGGCGGCTTTACTCGTCGTCCCCTCTTTGTCCTTCTCATCCCCCATGGTTTCTGAGCTCGAAGCCCCTCCAGCAGCCAATGACATTCACAAGTCAAACCAAAAGATTTCACGCGAATAGAGAGAATAGGGAATAACGGAACTGGGAAAACAGACAAGCACAAAAGCAAATCAAGAATCACAGACCCACATACAGACCTCCTAAAAAGACTCAAACTTTATTATTAAAAAGGCAAAATTGGGCGATTAGAAAACAGCCCGGCGAGAAAAATTGTGAAAAAAAAGAATCCCAAGGCGAAATACCCAGAAATAAGGCAATCAGAAAAGGGTGGAAAGAGAGGGGATTGAGGGGGGAGATTGGGAAGCAGAGACGCAAATGGAAAGGGTCATGTGGTGATCCGGGGAGATCGTGAAGAATTGAATGAAAAAATGGGGAGAGAGACAGAGCGACAGACAGAGAGACAGAAGGAGCGCTTAGATCGTGAATGTCACTGAGTGTGGTGGGGTGCGTAAGGGCAATGGCAATTTGGCATCTATGGACATAAAGACAAGTGAAGAAGATTATTACATGGAGAAATTGGTAGCCCACTTAAGTATATATGTACCTGTTTGTCTTCACTATTCCATGATTGGATAAGCCTCCCCACACTTTTTTTTAATAATATAATATAGATTTCCAGTCTCATCAGACCCATAATATAATAAATTGAGTCAATCTAAGGGTCAGTTTGAAAAGTAAGAAAATGACGAGTCATTTTTTAAAAAATATTTTCCTTTTCCGTGTTTAGTTGCATTATGGAGAACTGTTTTGATGTGTTTGGTTTATTTTCTGAAAATGAGTAGAATTATATAATTATATATTTTATTATTTTATTTAAAATATAAAATAATATAAAAATATATAAAATAATAATATTTATTATAAAAGAAAAAAAAAACAAAGGTACAGTTTCCGACGAGTTTTCGCCTGAAACCAGTCCGCCGGAATGGGTGAGATGGCCATTTTGGTCGAGAACATGCGAAACGACCATTTTAGTTGTTTCGAAAAAAACTTACGGGGAAAAAAATTCGTAAGTTATTTTCCGGATTTTGGCTTGATTTACCATGGTCAACGAAAAACATTTTTCGGACGTTGTCAAACACCGAAAACTCATAAAACATTTTTCGAAAGTCATTTTCTGAGTTATCAAACATACCCAACTTTTAAATTTAACATCAAATTGACACTTTTGTGTACAAATAGTCTAATCTCTTCAAACACAAACATCTAATGTTCTTGGCAGGAATCGACCCACACTCTATTGGAAGGAAGTCAACTTCATTCTCACACACATAACATGGTCTTCATATATAAAAAATAAGAAGGAATCTCAACCATCCATAAGTTTTTCTATATTTATAAAAATAACTTCACATTTTTATTTTCTTATTTTCCAACAATCTTATGAGCATGTTCTAAAATAAACTCACCCCATATACATGAGCAAGTACGAGTAGCTCAGTTAGTCACATCGATGAAGTTTATGAAAAATTAAGAATCGAATCTCACCAACTATAGCGTGAGAGTCTCAGATATTATGTCGGAAGTTGGAGATTTAATCTTTTAAGAAAAAAATTATATAACTTGCCCATAGAATAACTCCTTATAATTACGCGGGTGCCTTTCTTAAATATTGTGCGCAGAGAAAAGCAAATTAAAGACATTTACAACATAAAATATGTTCTATTTTTCAAAATTTAAAATCCTTGCAGGACGTTATTCCAGTAGCTGCATGTATGGTTGATGAAAATGCAATCACGAGCAATGCATTTCTCTACTTTAATGCAAGTGGTCCTTGCCTCCCAGACTAGCATTGAAATTTTGAATGCAATTACTCCAAAAGGATGATGGAATTGATTCAATATGATTCTTATATCAATCCAATTATTGTTAACGTTTTTCTCTATTGAGATCACAACACATAATTTTTATAGCGTGATTTATTATTTTTGTATTGTTTAAGTGTTATAATTTATCAAATGCATATCATTAAATAATACTACGTAATTGAGAGTTTTCTTTATCATTATATATATATATATATATATATATATATATATATATATATATATTAAATGCATTGATCTGTTCATTTTGAAAATTTAGTTCACAACTCTCGATGTTCTAGCCAAATATTAAGTCTTATCCTCCAAAAACCTCACTCTCTCTCCATAATATATATCGTCAAGTGTGCGGCCAGACATATACAAAAACGTATCAAATGCATTAGGAAACACACAATAATGAAATGCACCAACGCATTACAAAACGTACCACACACACACACAAAAAATGCACTATATGTCCATACCTCACCACACCAAATAGTGCGTTTTCGAACACTGTGTGGTGCGTTTATGTGTACCTAATAGTGCATTTTATGGTGATGTGTACCTAATGATGTATTTGTTTGTGTATTTTCTTTGTTGTCTGTTTTTCTAACACTATTGTTGTTCTTTTGCATACCTAATGGTGCGGCTGTATTCACATATACTCCCTCTGTCCCATTTTATATGTCCTACTTACTATCCATTGGTCAAACCAACTCTTTTTTCTTTGTTTATTTTCTTTATTATTTTTTACTCAATTTTAAATTTAATTTTTTATGTTTAATAGTACTTTTAATTTAGTTTCTAAATATATAAATTTTGTATAGTAACAATAAACTTAATATTATGAAAATTTGAATTAAAAATAACTTTAGTCAAGCCTCGTTAACCGAACCAGACACATAAAATGAGACGGAGGGAGTATATATATTGTCAGACCATAAGCTTTCTCAACTAGTCAATCAAAATTACATGCACAAACTAATTTGATTTGTATTGAGTAGAATCTCAATAATGATAATATAATGTCTCATGAATTTAAGTTGAATTTTTAAGTGAATTTAAAGTTGTTACATATATTTAAAATGGATACTGTTGGGATAAATTCAATCATGTGTTAGGTTCAAATTTTCCAACAAAAATTGTACGAAAAGTGCATGAGTAGATGAGGTAAACAGTGAAAATTACGTGTCTTTTTAAATTTACTAGCGGTGGCACGCGCGATGCGCGTAGTATAATGCCCAATAAAGATCGAATAAATACAATGATATTAAAAAATATGTTAAAATTTAAATTCTTTGGTATTTATTTTGTAATTTTTTTTGTTTAAATTTGAATTTAATTAAGAGGTCAAGAGTGTTATTTCAATAGTTATGTACGATATAAATATAAAGAGCTAGTTTATTTTTGTCAAACGGAGATTCATACATACAAGTTTATTGATAATAAATAGAGTTGTAGCATTTATATATACAAGTTTATTAAAATTGTAGTTCATTCTCCTACATCATTGTTAGTGTCCTACTTTGGGTTTTTTTTCGTACAGTTTCTAAAACAAACATAGAAACTTGTGTTTTTGGTTGTTCATATCTCATATTCAAATAAATGTACTAACATGTAATGCTTTTATTTCTTTAAATAAAGTTAGTTGTGTTGCACGAAAGAAAACATAAACAATTTGAAATGAAGACTTATACATGCATTTAAATTCTTGTCCATCTCAATAAAAAAAAAGTTGTGTCAAATTGCATCAATGTATAATAAAAAATATAAAAGTACGAATCGAACATGTACAAAATGATCTCCAAATGATTCGTTTCATTCAGCTTCGATAAATTCCTAAATCACGTGAAAAAGCATTTAACATAGTTTGAGTTTTTGCTTGTAAACAAATTTGCATATTAAACAAACTAAACATAAGTAGTGCTAATAGTCTACCTCGTCTAACAAGTTAATGTCTCCTTCTGGTTCAAGATACCAATTGTTTTGTTTTTTTTTTATAACCTCAGGACAGTAAAGGCTGACTAATGTTTGATTATTTATTATCTTTGTTACGAAGAAGGGAGCGTATCTGTTTTCCAATTGTTCCCTTTTCACCTCAACCATAAATAACATGCCAAGTCCAACCAATGATTGTATTTCTTTTGGCAGTTGAGGGGTTATGCGCTTATGCTTTGCTCGGAGGTCTGATGCTGTTCTGCCTATCAGTTGGATGCAGTCTTTGTCCACCAATTTCAATTTTGCATTTCCATTGGCATCTTCTACTTGAAGCTTTAAATTGTACTTGTCGATGCCCTTTGTCCAATTTGTCAAACATTTTTTGCACTCATATTCACCAGAAGGAAGGGGAATGAGTCGACTATTACAATCGTTTGCTTGGCAGCACACAGCAAACCAGTTGTAAGAGTTCTCTACTGCAACAATTTTTCCACCAATCCAAAATTCACCAGCCTTACAATTATAAACAAAGTTTTATTAAATTTATATTCATGCTAACACATTAAAAAATATGTTCTAGAGTGCGCTATTTGAATGTAAATATCACGAGATTATGATAAAGTGGTCCTATTTTTCAACCCAATGCAACTTACTTTTCCTTTTTCGTAGATATCTTTAATTGAGACAATATGCATGAGAGCATTGCTTAAGTCCTGTAGTGTCTTTTCATTAGTTGAAGTCATACTTGTGCTTTGAGGCTCTGTAAGCAGGGAAAATAGAAACAAAATTGTTTAAGGCATTTAATTATAAATAAATTCTATTTGTTTGACAATAAAATATGTAGTAACATAATCATTTGCTCAATTGTGTTGATACTACATAATAATGGTCGAGTTTGTGTTACTAAAAGATATTTAAATAAGAAGAAGTAACTCACGTAGGATTGTCAGGTTATAAGAATGAAATTTTATGTTAAAGATAGCTCACCGCTTAATGGATACGTAAAAGTGGGGAAATTCGCAGCATCTAATTCTCTGACAAGTGTTCTCAAAGACAAGTTTAACATGTACTTGTGATTGGTTGTCTTGTGTTTGTGCACATTAGTCGTCACCACAAATTTTTTTATGCGATAAACTCGGCCCTCTTTAAATTTCTTCGCATACTTTCGAACACATTCATTCGGAATATGGATGTTAATAAAGGTGCCCTGTTGTGTAAATGCAGTTAACACCTTTAACAGAATCTATATGCAATAAGAAAGAGTTTAATAAAACACAATGTTACAAGTGAATTACCTCTTCATCGTGGAAGATGTATTGTAAAGAATCAGGTTCAGAGTAATTTGTGTCGACGAGGTACAACATTTGTATGAACTTGACGTGTATCGATTCCGTTGTGTTCGTTGGAGAAATATAACGTAAGAGAATGTTCATAGAAGCCATGAGTGCTAGAAACAATTACAAGTATACGATACTATGTGAATACTTTTACCCTAAAAATTTAGAACGCAGAAGTTATAGTAACTATAATGAAGTCTATATATACAGTTTGAAAGTTTGTAAATTTGCCAGTTATAATTAATGATTAGTAAGAATAAAAGAATAAAAAGTAATATAATGATGTATTTTATACTTACAGTTTAGGAAGTCGTTAGAGTTAACAAGTATCAGAATTGGTTGAATTGGTAGTAATGCTCAACTGGTGTTGCTTACAGTTTTGGTGGAGGTGGACAAGGCCAGCTGAAAAAACCAAAGAAAATGGAGAGTTATGAGATTTTGCTTTATAATCAACTCATAACATTTAATTGTAAAACAACTTACATTATAAAGCATGAAAACATCAGCAAAACCAGATGGTGCAGAGATAAGAGAAAATCAAGTATCGTAGTCCATTTTGTTTCCTTAACCAGGTAACAGGGTTGGACGCCTTTCCACAAAAAAGCAATAAACTTTTATTTTTTTTTCAGCAAAGGACAAGGTTGAGCATCAATCACGAAACAGGAAAGCAGCCAATCTTATTTTTTTTTTGTCTTAAGCACTACAAAAAAAATATACTCAGCCACTCATGTTTTTTTTATTCAGCAGTCACAAAAAGACACTCAACCACTCTTGTTTAAGGTGATAATGGAGTTAGTGGATTTTAACTATTTTTTTTTTCATATTTTCAATAATTACTAATGATAGGTAATGTGGTAATTGGATCCCTAATTTAAGTGATAATAGAGTTAGTGGAAGTAATAATTTTAAGTGATAACGATGACAAATATTTATCAATCATTTATTGTCATTCAATGATGCAAATATATGAGTACAATAGACATTTGTAAACATAAACAATTTTTAGCTATTACCTTGAGTGGGTATCTTATGGTAATAAATCATTTATGTGTCTAAACTTTAATTTATATGTCTTTGTCAAGATAAACATATGGAGTAAATGATTATTTAGCATTATGGTATATTATATTCCGTGTATTACAAAGTTAAATATTTGCCATATCTAAAAAGTGTTACAAGTTTAATAAAGTGATAAATCTAAGAACAAAGACAAAACAACAAACAATGTGAGTTACACTTAAGAAGATTTTAATGCCAATCGAATCATTAATTTATATAAAAGTTTAACAGTTTAATTAAACATCATGTGAGACTATTGAAGACTTTTGATTATTTCGAGGGAAATTGGTGTGCCAATCAAGAAAATTTAATGTGCAGAAGTTGTATAAAAACAGTAGATTTTTTTTTTGGAAACAGTGGTGCAAATTGTCAACGTAGCTGTCCTTTCGAACAATAGATGTCATTTTACCATATACAGTAGCCGTCGGTTGATGAGGATGCTCCATTTGGGGTATATTTTCTTCAGTTTATTAAATTGTTGTTCACATCTTTTTTATATTTTCAACATTTTTATTATAAGTTCTCTTCTTAGTTTTATCTTTTTGTTTATGATTTTTCATAATGGCAAGTCATTCTACTTCCTCTCTTCCTCATAAAAATGACTCAACCGATGATCATTCATTTTGGAATGATTTTCAAATATCACCATTGAGGACTAATGTATCTCAAACGAGTATGGATTTAGCCTATGTTCAAGATATAGTGGATTTACAATTAGAGTTCAACGAAGTTGTTGGTAAGTGTTACACTTTTTCATAAACTTTACTTCTTGTGATATATATTGTTTTAATGGGTAAATTCTTATTAAGGTGATCTAGCTACGAACGTTGTGGCTAAAAATCAGAATAATATTGCATTTATGGAGGAGAATAATGCCACTTCTGGGATAGCTGTAGGAAGTATTAGTAATGATGTCTTACTTGGGAAAAATAGGATTAAAAATTCCTTTCGTAATCCCAACACAATAACTAAAGAAGAGATGCTTCAGTATTTACATCTGCAACAAGCTGACGCTGCAAAGAAATTATTGATTAGCTCATCTACTTTAAGGAGGGTATGTAGGAAATTAGGAATTTCCGAATGGCCTAACCGGAAATTCTTGACTTTGGAAAGGATGGTAAAAAATATCCAGGTATTTGCAGTTTATTTATCAACTTAGTAATTGATATTTTTGAATGAGAGATAACAATTTCCTTTTTGTAGGAATTTGGGAATATTCAGGATGAAGCGGAGGTTGAAAGGATAAAGAGCGATTTGGAAAATAAGAAGAAAATGTTGCTTGATAATCCAACAATGAAATTGGATAAGGCAACTAATAAACTTAGAGTTACTATTAATAGTAATATTTCGTATAGGAAAAAATGCAATAAATGTAAACGTTCTTCTTCTTATTACCTTCCTGTAACCCAACCTGAGAGTTCATTACATGTTCCTCAATTTTTTGATAATCTAGAATTAAATCCTCAGCAAATAGATGAGGTACTTGATTTTTTGCATAACGATGAATAAAAATATATTCTGAATCAATACTCCATACTTTTATCGTTTGGTTCTATCAAGTACATAACCCTTAAAATTATGCATCAGTTTATATATTTTGGCTTATACTTTATTTCTTTCACATAGTATTTAGCAAATTGGACATAATTATATATTTATCCCATAATTTTGATAAACATATCGAAAATGAGTTTAGTGGGAAAATCTAACATTTAGGACCTATAACACATATTTATTATCTGAAAAATACTTTACCGATGATTCACATAATTATAGAGCAAACTGTGACACAAAAATAATTATCACATAACAATTATCATGTAAAGTATGAAATTGTAATTTCTAAAATACTCATTGCAATATTTCATATTTTAAATGATGTTATAATTGAATCATAAATCTGTGATTTCAAACATGAGTACAACAATGAATGTAAACTTCTGCTATTTGCTACTACTATTTTAGATTCAAATAAATGGACAAATAGCTAATATAATGTAAAAAAAATACATTGTTGCATTCATTAAAACATAAACAATTTCAAATGAAGACTTATACATGCATATAAATTCTTGTCAATCTTAATCTAAAAAAAAGTTATGCCAAACTCAAAATTTTTCATAATAGTTCTATTCCACAAAAAAAACTGAAAAAAAAAAAAATTTATAAAAGTTTTGTGAACTGTTCTTTTGACTTTTGTTGTTGCATGTGAATCCTCGGGATACGCGTATAATTTGAAATTGCCAGTTGTTATGCTCCATTCCTTCCTTATTAAATAAAGCAAATGACTGCCTCCAACCTTGCATTTTCTAAACTATCGATTGTATTATCCTATGTTCCTTCTTCGTTGTTAAAGTAATATACCTGCAGAATGGCACATTATGCCTTTTCTTCATCTTCTCCTAATCAGGTTGAATGCCCTTGTAGTGATTACTCAGAGCATTATATCTGGGATTACCAGTATGAGGCACTTCCATTGATGCCTACAAATAAAACTATTGGCTTTGCAAAACAATTCTCAGAGATTGGTAAAGGTAAAACGTGTAATTACTTATACCCTTATACATTTAATGTATTAACACATTTTTTTTATACAGAGTTTGATGGCTTATGGGATTTCAAACCTGAAGCAGAACGATTCAATTTAATTGCTGGTAAAGGATTTTACTTTCTTAAAATGAACAATAATGACATCTTTATATGTAGTTGTATTCATAATATATATATATATATATATATATATATATATATATATATATATTTATTTATTTATTTATTTATTTATTTATTTATTTGTTGCAGATGTTGCAACTACTGAAGCTGTAAATGTCGAAGAAATTTCAACCGTAGTTATAGGGAATGATAGCAGACCATCCAAACGACTTTGGAATTTCGAAATGGTTTCTAAATACTTCCATATGCCTATGAATCAAGCGGTGAAAGAGTTAAAGATTAAGGAAGCTTCTTTGAAGAAGATATGTAAGAAGGTTGGAATTAATCAATGGCCATATAAGAAGTTGCGTACCTTGGAGCGATTAGCAAAAAATGTCCAAGGGAATACTGATCATAGAGAAATTATAAATGAGCTAGAAAATCAAAGGGAGCAAATGTTAAAGGATCCTAATCTTCAATCAGGCATAGAAAGAAATAAACTTGAAGTTTCATACTTTAAGAAGAGAAAGTATCGAAATTTGACGGAACTTTCTTACTATGCTCCTCTTGCGAGCTCATGTTATGTTTATGGTAATCCTCTCCCAAAAACTAAGAATGAAGATACAATGTAGCTTTCCTGCACTTAATATTATTTTAATAATGAAAATATTTCCTGTTTTATAGTGCAAACTCTTGAAAATTCAATAACAAATAATTCAAATGTAAAAAAAAATAACCATCAAAGGTGAGGTAAAAATGAAATTAGGTGAGGAATAATATCCATTATCGGAGTGATATAGATATGTTAAAAACTTGAGAAATAGAGCAAACTCTTGAAAATTCAATAACAAGTAATTCAAATGTAAAAAAAAATAACCATAAAAGGTGAGGTAAGAATGAAATTAGGTGACGAATAATATCCATTATCGGAGTGATATAGATATGTTAAAAACTTGAGAAATAGAGAATTCATATTAACCACCAAGGGTGGTGTATAAACCATCCACTAAGAAATGGAAGGAGATAACCTTAGCTATAGATGCGGTATGTACGTAAAGTATATGTTTACCTTCTTCCTTATGAACTACAGTTTTAAGTATTTGAAAAAATTGAAGTAAATTATAATCATAACATCTCTTTATTTCCTATATTTGGCTGAAAACCAAACAAATGATCTATCAACCAAATTCTTTTAGAATTCCAGGTTAGTTTTGGACTTCGTGTGTAAAAGTTCTATTTTTTTGGGATAAATTTAGTATGATTAGTGACATCTTACAAAGAACTATTGCGCTTGTCACAACTCACAACCTCACATAAGCACCTCTCATAAACTTATTATGACAATAAAATATTGTAAGTCCTTATGTCACTTTTGATGAATATGGTGCATGTGATTGGTAAATTGAGAACATATTTTATTTTTGTTTAGTGGATATGATAAATCTAAAACCGCAAGTTCGGGAGCAAACCACTTTGTTCGTTGGAGCTAGGGTTTAGTTTAAAAATGACAATTGGGTATTAAGATAAGATAGATATGCATTAAAAAAAAATTTCATACATTTATATAGACATATTTGCATTATTATACATTCATACATGCATTTGGGCAATATATTTTGCATGGTATTTTTTACAAAATTGATAATATTAAAATTTCTTAGAGAATTGATATTATAAAAAAATGTTATTGGAAGCCATCAAGCAAAAGCTGAAACGATTCATTTTCTTCCATCGCTCGTGAAGGTGGATCCACAGTTAAAGGAAGAATATGATCAACCACAAATGAAGGAACAGGAAGGGTACAAGGAGAAATAAAACTCATCATTTCTCTATGCCTTTTCTTTCTGGTACATGCATCTCTAAGCTTTATTTCGGCTGGATGCAATTTCAAATGTGGATTTGTTAGCATCATTTCTCTTCTATCTTTTATTTCTTTGAGTACTTCTCTCAGTTCAGGGTCATCTTCAATGCTACCCAATTCCTGTATAACGGTTGATTAATACTGATCGAATGATGTTAAAGTGTAATAAAAAAATTTACCTTAACATTTTTGGATAATTTTTGTAAGCTGACTAATTGTCGATGAGGCCATCTGAAGATTCCTAATTTCTCACACCTTCTTTTCAAGATTCTGTACTCAACTCTTAGTTCCTTAGCGGCTTTATAAATGGGCATATGGAAATAAGTAGAAAGCATTGCCTTGCTTATTGTTGAAGGATCACGAAAAGTTTTTTGCGTCCTCTTGGACTGTCTACGCACTATTTTCTCTATCATGCTCT
Organism: Ipomoea triloba; assembly: GCF_003576645.1. Lineage (NCBI taxonomy): Eukaryota > Viridiplantae > Streptophyta > Magnoliopsida > Solanales > Convolvulaceae > Ipomoea > Ipomoea triloba. The sequence goes on along the minus strand of NC_044924.1, from coordinate 2,828,380 downwards.
CCTTTGTACCAGTACTTGTGTCCTGGTTAACAGCTACGGCGTTCGAAGTCGGGGTGATATCCCATTGTATAGGTATAACACTTGCAGAGGGAAGAAGAACCTCATCCATACCTAGTGGATTCAAGGCTGCAACATTGACAATAAGAAATATATATTAAATCATCACATGTGAATGTACAAAATTAAAGTAGGTCGCTTACCGGTGGCCTCGATTAGACGTTCCAGATTACGTTCAAAGTTCCAAAATGGATCAAAGTCCATGTTTAGCAAGGGTTCATCATTATTTTTTGCACTGAAATAAGTCAATGAGAATTGTTCACATTGTGCATCCCAAAACGGATATTCTGAAGCATCTGAGGAAGGGTAGCCAAGTTGATTAGTGAATGCAGAGGAGGAGGAAACATGATTTGCCATCTTTTGATAGAAGAAAGTAAAAGATAACTCTTAAAAGTGAAGAAAATATGCAAGTAATTATTTATTCAGAAGTAAAAGAAGAGGATAGCTGCTTGATTGGTTTAAAGAAAATGGAGCTCTCTAGATTTAAAACGTCAAACACACATTCCAATGATATAAGATACTCCGTATCAAATTTTGGAAAAAGAAAATAGTGCATGGTTGAGAGTCATTGATGTTATTCGTTTTATCAAAAGGTAACAGCATATTGGCCGACAACACAAAAATTGTCAAAAGTGAAATAGTAAAAAGGTAAAAAGTGAGATCGTTTGAAAAATTTTCAGCATAAATTCATTGAAATGCCCAAAAGTTTTAAACAGTTTTTTAATTCAATATTTTCCTTTGACAAAAAAAATTGCTCTTGGAAAAAAAAACTTAACAAGTATTAACCACTTTTTAAATTGTTGTCGAACGTCGCAATAAATTCATGCTTTTTTTTCGTTCTTAACACTTATTGACATCCTTAATCTTTTAGCCCTTAGAAATTATCAATCACTTAAACATTAACCACATACTTTTCAGAAATGCAAAACTTGTTTCCTTGCTTATATCAGTTTGAACAAAATGATTGTTCTTTGGGTGGTAACAATTCATTTTGGGATGAGATACACTTATCACCACTAAGGGATCTTGACTGTCTTTTTAAGTAGAGATTTTTATGGAGGCGGAAATAATGCCAGTACTCAACAACAATGTAATGAAACTATTGGTAAAGTTCTAACATTTGTTTTGAATTTCTGGTTGTAATAAGTAATAGTTATTTGAAAAAGTTGTTTGCAAATGCAGGTGTTTTACCGACAAATGAGCTTGATGTATTTGATAGCGTTGATTTATTTGTGGAGGAAAATAATAAACCTGCAAAGATAGATGTAGCAAATTTAAAATTAACAATAGTGAATACAGATATATTATGAATATATATCTATAGTTGTATTCATAATATATATATATATATATATATATATATATATATATATATATATATATATTATGAATACAACTACAGATAATGATGTAATTATTGTTCATCTTTATCTGTAGTAGTATTCATAATATATATGTGTGTATACAACTACAGATAAAGATGTAATTATTGTTCATCTTTATCTGTAGTTGTATTCATAATATATATGTATGTGTATATATATATATATATATATATATATATATTTTTTTTTTTTGTTGCAGATGTTGAAACTACTAAAGCTGTAAATGTCGAAGAAATTTCAATCGTAGTTATAGGGAATGATACCAGACCATCCAAAGGACTTTGGAATTTCGAAATGGTTTCTAAATACTTCCATCTGCCTATGAATCAAGCGGTGAAAGAGTTAAAGATTAAGAAAGCTTCTTTGAAGAAGATATGTAAGAAGGTTGGAATTGATGAATTGCCATATAAGAAGCTGCGTACCTTGGAGCGATTAGCAAAAAATGTCGAAGGGAATACTGATCATAGAGAAATTATAAATGAGCTAGAAAATCAAAGGGAGCAAATGTTAAAGGATCCTAATCTTCAATCAGGCATAGAAAGAAATTATAATCATAACATCTCTTTATTTCCTATATTCGGCTGAAAACCAAACAAATGATCTATCAACCAAATGGTTTTAGGATTCCATTTTACTTTTGAAATTCGCGTGTGAATATTTTTTTTTTGGGGATAAATTTAGCATGATTAATGACATCCGACAAAGAACTATTGCGCTTGTGACAACCTCACATAAGCACTTCATGGTTGGACTATATTTACATATAATAACTTTTTAACTGTTTTACTTTTGTCACACTTGGACAATTAGCCGACATAATTGATTTAAAATTTGGCACGATTGTCAAGTGTACTGTTTTTTTTTTTTACGATTCGGATGCGACCAATTACTTTCGATCGTGAGCTGTTTGTTTTTTGACAAGCTTAATATCTGACATCATTGAAAGGTATGTTTGCTATTTCAAATCTCAGAATCTCCATCATTTACTATCCTCAATGGTGTTTTACCTTATTCTTTGTCACTGAATTATCTTTTTCTATTCTCTCTTTGTTTTTGAACGTCATTTTTTCAAAAAATGGCGAACCAAGCTTATTTTCCAGACCAATTTTCCTACACCACTTATGATATTGCTAGGTATTCCTTATGGGATGATACGGCATACCCAGCTTCTTCCTCATCTTTTCCAAACAAAATTGTTGACCCATCTTTCGATATTACGGAGTATTCCTTTTGTGATGAGTTGGTCGACCCTACGCCTTCCTCATCTTTACTAAACCACATTTCTTATCCATTTTCCGATGTTATCGGATATCCTTTATTGGTTGATGTTGCTGATGCTGCTCCTGCCTCATTTTTTCCAAGCCAAATTTCTTGTACATCTTCCGATATTAGCAAATATCCTTTATGGGATCAACAACATGGGATATCAACTTTTGGTAATGGATTGTTACCGAACATACCCTTTGATCCATTTTGGGGTATTGAGCATAATATGGGAGGACTGCTTGAGGCTACTGGTAATCATATGTTTTTTTCTTGATATGCAATGGCGATGACGTAATATATTTTTTCATCTTTGTTGCAGCCATGAACCACTTAAGTACGGAAGAAAATCTTATGGCATCAACAAGTGGTATACTTGTACAGGAAAATACATTTCCAGTTGCAAGTAACGCAAGTGTAGGAGGGAATATGACTACAGATTCTGTAGTTGTAGAAAGGAGTATGATTGAAACTCTTGCACATAGGCAGCGGAAGAATACGCGAAGAACTTTTCGTGATTCATCCACAATAAGCAAGGAAATGATTTCCAAATATTTCCATCTGCCTATATATCGAGCCGCCAAGGAACTGAGAGTTGGGTATACGATTTTGAAGGAAAGGTGTAGAGAATTAGGAATCTTTAAATGGCCATATCGACAGTTAGTGAGCTTGGAAAAGCTATCAGGAAAAGCTCAGGTAGTTTTTTTTATTTTTCCAAAGTTGTATCATTATAAGGTGAATGTTAATATAATGTTTTACAGGTATTTAGTAACATCGAAAATGACCATGACATAAAGGAAGCAATGAAGGAACTAAAAAGTAGAAGGGAAATGTTGCTAAGCGATCCGAATTTGAAGTTGAATCCAGCAGATATTAGGCTCAGGGATTCATGTACCAGAAAGATAAAGTATAGGGAGATGATGAGTCTTCTTCATTCTCCCACCCTTCCTATACATCCCCTTCATATTCCTCCATTAATTGTTGATCCTGCCTTGCCGTTAACTGTTGATCGACCTTCACTTGCGACAGAAGAAGACGAATCGTTTAAACTTTTGCTTGATGGCTTTTGATAATATTTTTGAATAATAAGTATTTTTCTAAATATCAATAAATTTTGTAAACTCTTTAATAAAGAGGTTGTAGATGCCAAAGTTAGGCTACTGCTCATTGAGAGGTCATTCATAGCCATAAGATAAAATTGTAATCATTTACAACGCATAATATATTCCATAAATGTATATAACAAATGTCATTGTCGTACGACATGGCTTGCACTTTTTTACCTTGGAAAATGTAACAAATAGATACATATATGTGAACCAAATTTAATTATATTTGACATAAAATAAGATATGGTCATCTTTAAACGATAACACCGAGGCTTAATATTTGCGATCAATTTAAAAACTTACAATAACATCATGCAATATTATAGGTTTATATTTCTTCCCTGGAATGTTCTTTCATTATCGTGTATTACGTTTTTGTACCACTGTATCCTTGCACGTACATTCTTTTGACTCAGCAGTAACATAAAGTATTAAAGCTAAAACTTTCATGCTATACACAATTTTTTAAAAAAAAGGGGGAACAATTTAAGGCGCATAGGAAATTCTTTTAATAAAGCTAATTTTCTGCCTAATGCCCATCTCTAACCTAAAAGTCGTTATTATTATTATTTTTGTCTTGATAAATGTGAATATATTAGCTTTGAAATACAACTTGTTTTAAACTTATAACATTTATTGGACCTATGATTTAAGCATAACTTGTTGCAAAAGCTGAGCTTTCGCCCCCCAATATTGCATGATGATATTGAACTTGTTGCAGAAGAATTGGTTAAAAATAACTCGTTGTAATTATAAAACGGTAAGTAAGGAAATGATAGCAAGTTATTTTCATTTGCCCATAAATGAAGCAGCGGATGAAATTGAACATTGATAAGCAAAAGCATTATTAAGTTTTATATATGCCATGTTGCCTACAAATGCCAAGCAAGTAATTACAAAGGAAATTAAAAAATTGGTACAAATGTCAGATGTCTTTACAGTTGTCATCAAAAATTAATTGAAAAGCGCAAATGTTTTTAACAGTGTCGGCTACATAACTATTATCATTTGACAAAAAAACTGCCCTCGTTGAAAAAAAGACTTAAAAAAGTATTTCTTACTGTTTGCACAAACTGTTGTCCTTTGCTATAAATTAGTGGTTTTGTTGGTCTTAGACTCTTCTTAACACTTATTCACACTTTTAGAAATTATTAATCCCTGAAACATTTAGTGCATGCATTTCACAAATGGCAAATATTGCTACTTGCTCATATCAGCTTCAACAAAATGATTGTTCTTCTGATGGTAACAATTCATTTTGGGATGAGGTATATCTATCACCACTAAGGGATAGTGAACCTCTTCTAAGTAGAGATCTTCTTCCAGGTGGAAATAATGTCAGTACTCAACCACAATGTACTGAAACTATTGGTAAGGTTTTAACATTTTGTAGGTAACTCTTGTTTTAATAATTAATAGTTTTTAACAAGTTGTTTGTAAATGCAGGTGTTTTAGCTACAAATCCTGTTGATGTATTTGATAGTGTTGATTTAATTGTCGAGGAAGATAATACAGCTGCAAAGATAGATTTACCAAATTTAAATCTAAATATCTTTATTAGAAGAAAAAGGACAAAAAAAACTTATCGTGACCCTAATACATTAACTTTAGAATTGCTTTCTAAATATTTTTATATGACCGTTGATCAAGCTGCAGATGAACTACATGTTGGTCGAGCAATTTTAAAGAAAAGGTATAAAGAATTAGGAATTTTGTTCTGGCCTCAACGAAAACTCGTGAGTTTGGAGAGGTTATTAAAAAACGTCAAGGTAATTAAGTAATGCTTATTTATCAGCCTTATATTATTTAAGGAGAAATAACAAATTATTTTGTAGGAATTTGGCGGAATCCAAGACGAAAGCGAGCTAAAAAGAGTGATTGAAGAGTTGGAAGATAAGAAAAAATTGATAATACAAAACCCAAATGTTGAGTTGGGTGAGACAACAATAAGACTTAGAAACAAATGTGACAGGAATAGCTCAAAAAAAAAAAGGTATAGAAACTTGTCATACTTTAATTCAACAATTCATAAGAGTTCGTTGCAAAGTCATACATTTCCTGATATTTCCGAATTAATGCCTGAAGAAATAGATGAAGTGTTAGAGTTTGTACAGAATGATTTTCCAGATTCCAATAATACAACATAAATTTATAATTATCATGCAATTATACTCTATATAATTCTATTTTTTGACCAATCTAAATTAGTTTGTTTGTGTATGGATTAACGATTTTAGGTGAAGGGAGGGAATTAGAAGTAATATTATGTGCAAATGTTTACAAAGTTTTACTGTTCATATGGATTTCACAAAGGACTGAAATATAACGAGCATATATTTTTTAAAAAAAAATTACGATGTGTATAAATTTGATAGTATGTGTACCATTAATATGTAACAAATTAACTAATTTAACCCAATGAAACTTTAATTTCTTATTCATGGGCTTATGTTTTCTTGGTTTGTCCTCCCTTTCTCGAAAAATGCCAACAGTTTATTATGTATAAACATATTTTCCAGTTTTTTTTCAATATGTTGTTACTTTAACATTTGCTTGTAATTAAGGGTTCCAGTTTTAATTTATGGGACAAAAAAAAACTGTATATATGGTTACTTTAATATTTTACGTAATAATTATCAGAACCATTTTAAAATTATGTGTAAGCATATTTTGTTTTTTTAATATTTTCTTCTTTGAAGCATATAACTTTAAAAATATCTATATCATGCACCACTTGATATAGATTGTAAATTTTGTAGAATAAATAAAGTTTCAATTTAAACAAAAAAAAAGTTGTTTGTTGCAAGTTTAAATGATCGATAAGTTATTGATGTCGAAAAACACTTTGAAATGGAATACGAAAATACAAATAGTTTGTTAGGAATGGCGGAAATATGGCTTAACTAAACTGTTACCACATGTTTTCGAAACCCTTTAAAAATTCAACATTATTTTCTAGGTACATAATATGCATAGTATTCATTGGCTCAACCAATTTTAGGCTTTTTCCCTTTATCATTTGGTGGACTGCTTGCTTGCGAATCGTCTACACTGTCTCCCGATAATTGGCTAAAATCAAGCCTTCTTTTCGTGGGATTTCCTAGCATCAACGATTGCCTAAACAAACCATCGTTTGAGTCAGCTAAGTCTAGCTGTACATCGTTGCACAGACACGCTACTGTATACTTTGTGCTTTGTTCACTGAATATGGTGTTTTTCTTGAGAGCAAACACAAGCCCAAGATTATCGAGTGTTTGTTGGAGCATAGCACCATCGTTTTCGCAGGTAGGTATGTTGGACGACGTCAGTAACAATAGTCGGTGCACCTCATGATTAAACATTGTTGCGCGTACACTTCCAACGTTATCAAATATTTCTATGTCCACCTTATACCTGTATATCAACAAAAACATAATATAAGTCATGCTATATTAGAATTTTAAGTATTAAGGAAACAACGAAGATATATATTTTGATACCTTTTGACAGTGATGCCATCAGTTTGTCCACAGTTCATGCATTGGAGTTGTAAGCCTTCAGTTGAGTGGACTATTTTGTTGCAGTAATTGCAACCAACGTAGTAGTCGAAACCATCACGCTTAAGCAATCTAATTTTGCCTCTCACCCATGCAATTGGTTTCTAAATGTAATGCAGAGCCACAAAAGTAGGTCAAAAGCTTTAAAAGTAAATAGATTGATGGTTAAATGTAAAAGGCGATTTGACATTCGACATACAGTTGAAATGAAATGTTTACTAACTTGTTCAAATCCAGTTTCAAGAGATGAAAGGCATGTTTTTCGTTGCCTTATAGGGTCTGCCAATGCAAGCAATGAATCAAGGTAAGTCTTATCTACAATTTCCTTGTAGATGAGTTCAGAGTTTTTGTCCTTCCTATAAGAATAACCAATCACTATTATCATGGTCAAATAACTGGTATATTCTACATAAGTGACAAGGAATTAAAAAATACCAATCAGTAAGGACTTTTGCAACGTGGCCAACAGGATCAACTTCAATTGATGTGTTATATAGTGTACTCAGTGACAACCCTAATTAAACACAAATGTCAAGTATGTAATATAAAAAGTAGAAATTATTTAATGCACTCGTTGGAAGAACATAACAATATTACCTTGGAATGCATTAACGTTCAATCCTTCAGCAAGTATAATGGGGAATTTCCCTTGCCGAAGTTGTAATTCAAGTTGAACCCCTTGGTTTACAGCAAACGTTCCCCAAAGTGTTAGCATAATAGGCTTCAATCTATAAGTGAAATTCGAAACATAATATATAAACAAAATGATAACATATAACAAAGTAAATAATTGTTATATAAGTAAGGCAAGAAACGGGTTAAGATTTATACTCTTCGTTCATGACAACAAAATCATGAACATTTTGTTCGCCATTTTTGGTCACCACAATTTGGCGTGGTAACTTGTATATAACAATCGCCATAATGCCTATAGTTATACAAAAGAAGCAACTAAATTGATGATGCATAAATCAAGTGTTAACCATAATATAATAATAATAATAATAATAATAATAATAATAACAATAATAATAATAATAAGGAACTAAACAAATCTAAAAGACAATGAAATAAAGAATTGACTTACTTATTGGTCGGCGAGATAAAAAATAGTCAAAAATATGGTGAAATGGGCTCAGATGAGCCTGGACATGTCCAGATATGTCAATTGCCTCATCAGGACTAAGTTTTTGAATCATAGTACTCCTCGTTATATTCCAAATATTCATGTACTTTGGATCAGGTAAATTTGTAAAACCTACGACAGCTTTAACCGATGCATTAGATATAATATATGTAGAAGACACCTCGAGTCTTTTATCAACCGTCCCATCAATGTCTTTGTCATACAACATTGCTTGCACTTTGTTACCCTGAAAGAAGTATCAAATACGTACATATATGTTAACGAAATGTAATTATATTTGACATAAAATAAGATAGGGACATCTTAGAACATTAATACTGAGGCCTAATATTTGTGATCAATTTAAAAACTTACAGCCTCATCCTCCAATATTATGGGTTTATATTTCTTTCCTGGTGTTCTCCTTGATTCTTGTGTATTAAGTTTTTGTACCACTACAACTTTGCACCGCCATCGTGGTAACTCAGTAGTAACATCAGGTATCAACACTAGTCCCTCCATGCTGTACACAATTAAGGAAATTTAATACTGTTAGTCGCGTATAAAATTGTTGTCATTAAGCTAGTCATATGTTCACAAGCCATTTCTAACCTAACATTCGTTATTATTATTATTATTATTATTATTATTATTATTGTATAAGTGTAAATATATATGCTTTGAACAAAATATATATAAACATATTGAGCATAATCTTTTAATTAAAGTAATTAAAATACAATAGCGTTAAACTAAATCTTATATATGATGCACAAAATAAATAGTACCTAGGCAACAACAAATTACAATATTTGAACTTGTACGGTTGAGTAGATCCAAACTCTGAAACAAAGCAAATATGTTGAACGAAAAAAGTTAATACAAATATAAGTTCATATGAATTGTTGTTTTTAAGTTTTAAAAATGCTAGTAATTCATTCTGTTGTAATTTTTAAGTTATGTACTAAGTTTTAAGTAGGTTAGTGAACCACTATGTTGGATTAAGTTTTTAATTATATTTGTTTCTACACTATAAATAATTTTATCTTGCATGTTTGTAATGTTATTACTTCATTTAATGTTAATTTATAAAGTGCAAACTATTTTTATTTTTTATTTTGGAGTTTAAGTTGGATATGTCGAAAAAAAGGGTAAGCGGGAAGGCTATGCTAAGAAAATTACGTGAGGTGTTTGATAGAATAAATAATAATTGTTTGATTATAGAATAATATAATGCAAACTATACTCACTTGTAATTGATGCACAATTAAACTAAGCCGTCATAATATGTACTTGATGATTTCATCGTAAACAACATTTTCTGTAAGATTTGTGCATGTCGATTCATCAAAATCGTTGCATATTACGATTTTCAAAGAAGCTGCAGTCTTTGCACGAGACATCGCGACATATAGTTGACCATGGCTAAAAACAGGTTCCTTCAAGTAAAGGCCAACAAAATCTAGAGTTTGGCCTTGTGCTTTATTTATTGTCATTGCAAAACAACTTTTTACGGGGAATTGGCATCTTTTGAATGGTATTGGACAGTTTTCATCCTTTGATGGTTGAAGTGGTATTCTAGGTATCAATACATGCTTACCCTTGTATTCCCCCACTGCGATAATGCAACTTATGGTATGATCCCCAAACATATCACATATTAGGCGTGTACCATTGCATAAGCCTTCACATGGATTTAGATTCCTTAATAAGATTACAGGACTATTTTTTTTCAAGCTTAAAGTATGAGGAGGCAAGCCAGGAGGGCATAAAGTATGTAAATAATCTTGGCAATGCAAGTACTTTGAATCAAGTGGCTCATCATAACTGATGTAACTTTTATTTTCACCAGGGAACTTTTCCAGCAAAAGCATATTAATCTCATCAACAAATTCATTCTTCGTTGTCAAAATTGCTCTGTCCATCAGTGGATATGGGTCATTGAAGAAACAATGTAAATCAGGGTATACAGCATCAAACAATGCATATAACGAAGACTTTGATCCACATTTTTGTACAAGAAATTGAGAAGGCACTTTTATTTTGTTTTGGTAAATAGCAGGTTCTGTGCCATTACCTATCTTCATCAAGTAACTTGCAAATGTAGGATCAGCCTGTGCACGCATGTTCTCAACTAAAGTCAAACGACAAATGTGCGGCCATATAGAAGTTGACTTAACCAAAGATGCTGCAATGAAATCTTCCTTCTTTCCATGTCTTACAACTGGTAATGTCTGCCTAAAATCTCCTCCAAATACAATGACTTTTCCCCCAAATAAATCTTGACAATCCATTATATCTTTAAGTGTTATATCAAGGCTCTCAACTATATTCCTATGTGCCATGGATGCTTCATCCCAAAGAATCAATTTACTATGGCGAAGTAAACTCGCATCAGCAGTATGTTTACCTATATTACATACATACTTATCAGTGCCATCAAGTGGGAGCTTGAAGCGAGAATGTGCTGTGCGACCGCCAGGTAGTATAGATGCAGCTATGCCAGAAGTTGCAGTTGCAAGGGCGATCAAACCTTTAGAACGTACAAATGCTAGTAAACAGCGATATAAGAATGTTTTTCCTGTACCACCAGGGCCATCAACAAAAAATGCACTAGGTTTATTACCTAAAACAGCATCTGTTATAGTTTTGAAAGCTGCTCGCTGGCAAGCATTAAGTTTGTGAATAGCTAAAAGATCTGCCTCAGAAACTGGAAGGTTCTTTTCATGTAAAATCTCATTAGTAACACGTCCTGGGAAATCGTAAGATTCCAATAGATCAAATAGGCAGAAGTCTTTCGTTTTCTTGCCCATTTCTTGTACTATATTAGCAATCATCTTTAAGACTAATGATTCAGCCTCAGCATTGGTGTGCAAGCCTGTCCTTAATAAGTCTTGACACATGTGTGTTTTGTATTTCATCCATAATGAAATAGGATTGGAAATATCACAAAAGATGAGAAGCGTTGCAAAAAAAGTCCGCAAACTTGAAGGCATTTGGAATAATACTGCTTCATTCAACGATGCTTCAACAATGAAATCTCCTGCAAGTAATCCTAGTTTCTCAGCAGCATCACGAAAAGATGAAGTGATTTGACCATTGACAGTTCTTAAACAATCAAACGAAGTTGGGGCCCTAACATTCATTAATAACAGTCGTAGATAATACCGTTCTCCCTCAGTTGGATTAACAGCAACAAGTCTGCCTATAACTGTAAGTTGTTTTCTAGGTTTCCAAGACTTGCTTGACTTACACCAAACAAAATAGTAAGGGAATTCTACATAAAGCAAGTTCAAAGTTCTTGCGAAATCACTTGAAAGATTCATTGCAAAGAATTCAGTTAACATAGTACGAGACGAATCTTCTCTGCTTACTATGTAGGTTATCCTTTCATGGCCATAAAAATTGATATATTGTGAGTTTTCTAAATGTATCTGCAACTGTATAACAGCAGGCTTCATCTCTGCAATTGCAAATCCAAATATGCGCCATGCAGCTTCAGGGGGCGAAATCCATCTTGCATTTTGGTATTCTTTAATTTCATCAATCACACGATCATCAGTGTTATCACCCAAAGTCATGCTTACTCTATCATGGCCTTTGTAAATATATTTATAAATGTACTTCACAGACTTAATACTGGCACAGACTTCCACATTTATATGGCAATCAAACTTAAGTAATAACTGGGGATTATAAGGCACTATCCATCTATTATCAAGATTAAACCCTTTAACATGAACTAAAAAAGGTGTATTGCGTCTCTTATAAATAGGGTAAGAGTCATCAGCAAACTCAGTGGCATCGCTAAATAGTTTGGGGTATTTACTTTTACAAGTAGGTGCGGATTTGCATTTCCTTTGTGTCATGCAAGGGCAATTTGGATTAAGAAAACCACAAGGACCATGAACCATATGTTTTTTTACAAGATCGTACAACGTAGGTTGAAGATGTTTATCTGGTATTTCTGCCGATACAAAATTATCAACAAAAGAAGGAGACATTGCATGACATTTGTCTTTTAGAATAATAAGGAAATGAGCATGTGGCAATCCTCTCTTTTGGAACTCGATTACATAAGTGTATGCAGCAATTTCGCCAAAAAATTGTTTCTTTGTAATATCATTCTTAAGTTCCTGCATTTTTGCGTGGAACACTCTTGCAATCAAGTCTGGCCTATTTTGTGCGTCGTCATTGTATTGCAAAAGTCCTTTAATTTCAGGCCAATTAGGGTTACATGTCATGGTTAAAAACATATCAGGTTTGCCAAAGTTTTGGACAAGGGACATTGCATCCATATATCGACCACGCATATCTCTAGGACCTCCAATGAATGACGATGGCAAAATAACTCTGCGTCCGACCTCATTACCAAACACAGCACCCATTCCAACGCTATCAACGAGGCCTTGAAAGTTTTCAGACCTAAACAACTGTTGTTTTTTCCTAAAATAATCTAGCCTTTGTGTTTCAACTTTAATATATATGTCAACAATAAATTGTTGAAATAATCTTCCAGTATGTAATAATAGAGAATTATCACTTGCTCGAACCTGAAATTTGTATGCATAATATTCTCTGCACGATATTGAGGAGCGCTTCCTACCTTCTCGAAACACCGCTTCCTCTGCTCGAATTAGATCATCAACAGATAATTGAGTGTTTGCATTAATAGATAAAGAATTTACATAACCAAGAGGTTGTAAATTCCTCGATTGCAAGACTTTTTGAATACCCTCATGCCATCCAACATCACCAAACGGGAATAACAAAGGGTATTGTAATGGATCATAACAACCATAATAGTATTGGATATTTTGTGACCGACCACAATGTGCATATACCCTAATATTCCTATTATCTTCAACTCCATCATAGTCTTCAATCCATACAGCAGCAACTTGAGAAGCAGTTGGCGAATTATAAAGTCTTTGATCCAATGAAGGTGAAGAGTTCAACAAAATACTAAAGTCATCAGAGTGAACAACATCCTTAAGACTTCTAAAGAAATTTGCGTATGGATTGCAAGACATGACTTCTATCAAAGCTTTGACAATGTTCTCTTCCAATCTAGCAACACTTTCAACTCGATTTTGAATTTCATGGTCAGTGTCATAAAAATAGAGTTGCAAATTGCGCGGCGGACAACCATCAGGCAATAAGTCATTGATAAAATGATATATTTGCCCTTGAACTTTGAACGTATATATGCCTTTATTACGCTTACAAAGATTTTTATCATACTGATGAATGCCAAGCGAAGTAAAAGCAAATGTGTTGTTATAAGTCCTAACACATGTACGGAAATTCTTTGAAGCATCATCAACTCCAGTGTACAGGTTTTTCAACACCAAAGGCATTTCGTTTGATACAAGTACAACTTCTCCCTTGCAACAGCAAAAAGCAGGTGGCTCATACTGAATGCGTTTAGCGCCACAATAAATACAGTCAGGAATAGCAGGCAGCACAAACGGTTCTGTTGTTCCACGGCGTTAACCAATAAACAATGAGAGGACATGGCGTTCATCATTCATTGTGTATAGATTATGTGGATTTATAAGCAAAGGATTATAATTGGTGAATTTATGTGCGCATTGTCCCAAATGGCACATACACAGATGAATAATGTCGCCGTACAATAAACCAGGAAAAAAAAAGAGTTACGACAATTAGTACAGTGTTAAAACAAATTTATAAAGTCATTGTTAATATCGATTTAGTTGTTCAGCACCTGTATTACATGGCAGAGGTGAAGGACGTGGTGGTTGTTCAGACGCGTTCTGAGGGTTTAAACATTGCATTTCATTTGGAATTTGTTGTTGTGATGACAGTTGTTTCCATGATTGTTTTTTTTTTTTTTTTTTACGCTCACGAATTTCTTCAGGCGTAAAGCGTGCACGGCTTTTCGAAAAGGATTGCATGGTTGAACTAAGTCAAACGTAAAAAACCACAGGTCGTTGAATAAAGTTGTAGAGAAAGGTCCCAGAACTGAAAACGTGATAAAACACAATAAATGACTACTTCATATCAATAAGACAACAACTAATTGTTTTAATGATGTGAGAAAATTTTTGAAAAAAAATAATGTGAGGATTAAATTTTTTTCCTAATGATTTTATTCCAAGGAGGAAAATATGTCCATTCTAATATATGGCTAACGCTTGTAGAAATGGCCCATACCCGACCAAGTATTGCCCTTCATCATGTTCATTCTTTAGCCATATCCTTTCTATAGATATCCACATTCAACGCAGATAACTGCAAAGGAAGAGAGACAAATGCCGACCGCTAGGAGAGAGAGAGAAATGCAGACCGCTAGGAGAGAGAGGTCGCTAGTCGGATCGATAGTGGGAAGCAAGAACATTAATCGCTATTGCTAAGCCCTAATACCGACATTTCAACAACCTCAACCATCCAGAGTCAAGGCCAAATAGGAGACAGGCCAGGACTGATCCTTCAACGCCGATGACACCGCTTAAAGTGAGTAGGCAGGCCCGATCCGCCAACGTACACTCTCGTTAACACATGCCAAAGTCCCGAACTAAGCAGTTGATCGGAACAATCACCAATTTGTCAGGCCCGTGTCGCCGGTCGAGCAAGCGTAGCTCCGCCGTCGCCTTCATGGTCAAACGAAGGTCACTGGCGGTGATTCCAAAGGAATAGGCATATTTGTATATATTCCAAGAAATTTTCCATGTATAAGCCTAACTCTCTCACTCTCACTCTCACGGTCAATGAACGCTCACGGCATATCTCGCGCTCTCACAGAAGTGCAATTTAGTTCTCTCATTCTCACAGACGCAGACCTAGATCAGCGAATATCACCAACGGGCGTGGCGAAAAACGAGTCCTCTACCAGTCCTACTCTGTGAGACCACGAAAGCGACCAGCCTACTCAGTAAGTACTCTACTTCCTCTAAACCTCTACGCGACTAAGGTATTATTGCTCTAGTTGACACATTTAATTTTGTTTAATTAATATTTTCTCTTTTTTTTATTATTGTTAATGGAGATGATTTTATGATTTGATCTCTCAAAATGAAGTTATGATTTGGTTCTGAATATTGTTGTGATTGAATATGATTTGCTTATTGTTGATGGTTGGTTTGTTGTGATTAATCGTAATCTTTTTTTTTAACATATGATTAATGATAATCTTGTCGTTATTATGTGCATAAGCTTTATTGTCTTATTGTGGTTGTTAAATGTTAGGTTTTAATTGAAGGTAAAAAAAATGTAAAAATGTTAAAATATATTATTATTATATTATTATTATTATTAGTATTATTATTATTATTATTATTATTATTATTATTATTATTATTATATTTTCGGTGGAAAGAGAGAATTGTTGGAATGGGGAATGTTTTGTCTCCCTCTTTCCTTGAGTTCTTCCCACGCCGGATCACCATATCCAAAGCTTAACTCCATTCAATTTTTTTTGTCTTATTATATTGTCTTTCTTGCTAGTTAGAATCAATCATATTTATCTATATGGGTTATGTTAGAAGAAAAAATAAGGAGAAGAGAAGAGAGATAGAGGGATTAACGAAGAGAAAGAGAGAAGCTGCCGTGGGGAAATGAAAGAAGAGAAACAAATGGTTTTCTCTTCATTTTTGGCAGAGAAGAAAGAAATAAGTGGAAATCTCTTGTTCAAATTTCTTTCTTTTTATTATTACTTGGATTAATTCACAAGCTATGGTTGAATAATTCAAGGTAGTGAATCCCTTCTATTTGTATTACTATTTGGATTAATTTACAAGTTGTGGTTGAATAATCCAAGATAGTTGAGTGTTGAGGAGATACAAACTTTTTGTTCAATCCTTGACTCCTTGTTCTACTTCGCTAAAAATAATATTGGTTGAGTGTTCAACTATATTATTGTTAATCATTTTATCTTGGGAGATCGACACTACAATGCTCCTAGCAACATGGGAGGTAGCGAATCGGTTTTAAGGAAAATGTGTTATACGCGATTTGGATCTTTCTATTTCCATTTACATATTTTTATTTTCGGATTTATCATTTATATTCGAAATATGTTTTTTATTTTTCGAATTGTTACTTGCCAATATATGTTTTGTTATTATTATTGATGTATTGATTTATTTACAGTACTCTCCTACTATTTTCTGTCGCGATCTATTAGAAGAATGGATATACGGATACAGTTTTTCCTTTCAATCTTAAAACCGATGTGGTGCTTTGAAGATTGTTTCTTCATAAATATAGTGTGAAAATCTTAAATTATGAAAAAAGAAAAAATAAAATAAAATTGACTTAAACTTTTTTTTGTTTTACGAATTTATGAATTTTTAATATACTATTAATTGTCAAAGACTTAAATCTTGAATTTATGATTTTTTGGGATTGACTGGCTTTCATAGTTAGGGGTGAGCAAAATGTCGGTTAACCGACCGCTAACCGATAACCGATAACCGAACCGACCGAAAACAGCGGTTATCGGTCGGTTACGGTTATCACTTCCAAAAAAAATTTGGTTTTTCGGTTTTCGGTTTTTCGGTTAATATACGGTTATGGGGGTCGGTAATCGGTCGGTGACCGATAACCGACATATAATATTATATACATATATATATTATTAATATATCTAAATTAATATATCAACCCATTAAGCATTTCAGCCTTTAGCATAGACCTAGTAGCCCACTACTGCATTAGCCCACACCTAAATCCTTTATCTAAGCATTTCAGCCTTTAGCCTAGACCCAGTAGCCCACTACTGCATTAGCCCACACCTAAATCCTTTATCTAAATTCCTAATTAGCTAAATAGAGTAAATACCTAATCGCAATTGGGAATTTGCAATTCAGATTTCACTATTTCAGACATACTCACTCCGCTCGCTTCTCGCTTTCTTCGTTCTCGTCTTCTCCGGTCTCCACGTGACCACCGGACCACGCCATTCTCGACTTGACTTCCACAATCCACAGACCACAATCACCACTATACGCTATTCCACGGTACTACGACTTCCATTGTTTCAGTCTCTACGATTCATGCCTTCACCCCAACGCGGCAACGCCTACACCTTTCGCCCAGTCGGTCGAGACTCCGGCCACCCCTTTCTGGCTTCCGCCCAGTGCCCCAGTCGGCCGAGAGCTCGAGACGCCGAGTCAGTCCGACACTCCGAGTGTCCGACAGTCTATTGTGCAGGTAATTTTTAAAATTTTTTTTTCTGTTAGTATTTTATTAAGTGTAAATTTTTTATGAACAAATCATTCTATTATTAATATTAAATTAAATGAATTAACACAGAAACCTGGGTGGAGAAAGTTCATCTCGTATGTTGGACCTGGTTTCATGGTTTCTTTAGCATATCTGGATCGTGGCAACCGTGAGTATTTAATTTTAATTAATTTACTTCACTTAGCTTAATCCTATCCACTTCATTAATTAAACTTCTCATGCTTAGGTATTGCTATATAACAAGTCAACTTTTATGACATGACACTTTTTACTAATTTGGACTGAGTTAAAAGTACCTGTTTATACTCCTTTTTTATATATAGTTTATAATCTTTTGGTTATAATGTTTGTAATTTTTTTTTAATTATTGTTCTAAAATTTTGCATTTTATAGTGGAAACGGATTTGCAAGCTGGGGCAGACCACCGATATGAGGTAAATAAATAAGTTATCAATTTAATTGGTTAAAATGAGTAACTCTAACCAGCAAGTTTTCAATCTCTAAGTTCGATTCTCTATGGAAGTTGCCTATTGGCATTCTTATTTGAGTCGGTCAGACAATCTATGCTAATTTATATCCTTGTGCTCCTTTATCAGTTAGGCTCACAAAGTAAATTTCTCTGCGAGTACACCTTCGGGTAGCAACTACATGCGCTCTTCTATATATATATCAGAGTTCCTAATTTTGTTGTGTAATTAATAAAACAATATGATTATTATTATAAGATAATGTGTGCTGCTCTTTCTTTTTTTTTTCTTTTTTTTTTTTAATTCTTTAATAATCTGATGGACATTTGTAATATTCTGCTTTCTATTCAGCTGCTATGGGTCGTTCTCATCGGATTAGTGTTTGCTCTTATCATCCAATCACTTGCAGCTAACCTTGGAGTCAGCACTGGTAAAATAAATAATTATATAATGATAATAATCCCTTTTTAATGTAGTTGTTGAAGCATTATCTGTCTGTTATGTGTTCTATGCCGGCCTACAATATTCTGAATGAAACGTTTAATTGATAAATACAAATAAAAATTATTTGAGAAAATGATAAGCTCTTAAATTTTTATTTTTTTTTAAAGCTCTTAATTAAACTTTATGCAAAAAAATAATTAGATCTTTAAAATTGTCAAGTTATTACAATTAAGTTAACTTTTTTGAAAAAATGAAGTAAAACATGATGACGTGTTAATTTTTAATTAAAAAATAATTTTTATTTAAAAAATATAATGATCGATAATGATAAACCTTTGCTAGCACCTATTCATCTTCTCCCACGACTTTTGCCTTCTACATCCTGATTTGGACGAAGAAGCCGACATGGCTTCTTCAACTGTTTTTAGTTTTTATTGGTTTTAATTTGTAATATGTTTGTGACCTGTGAGTTGTAAGTTTGGTGAATGGGCAGTAAACAATTAATCTTTGGACTTTGGGCATTTATTTTGATTTATGGCTTTGGTGAATTGGCAGTAAACACTTAATCGTATGTATGCAGTATGTTGTATGTATATGTAATTTTTGATTTTGAGTTTTGGCTTTTTGCAATGCACGGACTAAATATTTAAAATATTAAAATTATGCTATGCTATTAAAAACTATAAATGTTACAGTATTAAATATCATATATAAAAATGAAATATGAGGTTCATTTATTTATATGGTTTTGTTATTTAATAAATATATTGATATTGATTTGTTATGATACAATTATGAACATATATATTTGCAATTAAATTAGGAATTGATATTTAATATAGATAAATACTAAAAGTAATAAACTAAATTAAAAGTGTAATACTCCATTTTTATCTGTCTTATTTACTGTTTATTGGTCAAACCAATTCTTTCTTTTTTGTTTATTTTCTTTATTATGTTTCTTGTTTTTAATTAAATTTGATTTTTTTTTGCTTAACAGTACTTTTAGCGTAGTTTGTAAATATATAGATTTTGTATATTAATGTTAAACATAATATTATGAAAAGTTGAATTAAAAATAACTTCAGTCAAGTCTCGTTAACCGAACCAGACACATAAAATAGGACCGAGGGAGTACAAAGAAATTTATATTTTCAAATTTTTAAGAATTTGGTAAACAACATTAGTAGTTGAATTACAAATTTTAGAGTCACCACAAATCAAAATTTTGAGACCATGGGATTTCTAACTCTATATGTAACAACATAAAATTGACCACAGAGAAAAAATTCTTTTCTCAATAGCAATCCAACATTGTGATAGTGTTTGTCATTGACTTTTATTGATAGTCCTTATATATGAAAGCATTACCAAAATTGTCTTCGTTAGAATTCAAATTAGAATTTCAGATCTAACATGGTCATAGTCATTCGAGGAATTAACACCTTAGTTTATGCTTTGTTACCGGAGATTATTTTGGCCTCTAAACCATGTTTTGACAATTTGGTGACAACCAATTAATATAGTCTCATTGCATAAATCAAATCAGTGATCTATATTTCTTAACAACATTACATTTGAACCAATCTTTAATATTGATGAATGATTACGTACACTCAAGGCTCGCAACCCATTTAGGAATTCAGGAGTGTGTACATTTGCAAGGATACCATTATTTGAATCATATTCAGAGACACTATCTCTAAGTTTAAATATGTCATACCTCCAACTACATTCAAGTCACTCATTTATTCATTTATAGAATTTACCACACTAAATGTTGGTGCTAGAATAGCCCGACTTTCAAGATATATAACTATGATCACAATTACAAATTATAAACATAGAAAATGTACTTTTTATAATTGTAACAATCTACCAGTGGAATGCATGCCATAATATTTAAATAATTTTATTGTTGATAGAGTTTTAAAAATAAATTAAACTAATAAAATCAAACAAAAGTAAATACGCAATAAAATTGCATGTATTGTTTTTAACTATAATATATTAACACTGAAAGAAATTATATCTTTTTAAATAAACATATTCTGATCTTTTGTATTTATTAATTAATTTAAAACATTTCTATATTATTACAAACATAAAACTAAAAAAATTAAAAAGAATAATTATGTGTTAGGATTAATATTTATTACGTATATATTTATTGAAAATGAAATAATATATATTATTATATTTTTTATTATAAATACATAATATTTTATGTTTTAATAAGAATGAAAATACTATTATAAATACAATCATACAATTTATAATTATGACTTAGTAGTATTCAATGAAATTTAGTAAACAATGAGTATGAAATTATATAAAATATTACACATAACATATACTGTTTTTTTTTTACATACATAAAAATAAAATTTCATAAAATTTAAATACATGTATTACATTATATGCCATAAGACAAAAAATATCCTAAATCTAAAAAAATCATTTACAATTTATATTTATTAAAAATTAAAACAACATGCATAATAAACAAACTACTAATAATCTAATTTGAATTTAAAATTATAAATTATTAAAAACTTTGTGTACATAGCATTTATAGAGTTACTGCAACGACAAGTTGAATCACTGAATCAAAATTTTATGTCATTTTAGACTACTAACTCTAGAAAACCCTTATAAAATTTTTCATGATTTGAAAAAATATTATTCAATAACATATCAAGATGCTTTAAAGTTTGTTGATAGCTATAACATACAAATTTAGAAAAATATAACACAACATTGATAGTGAAATTATTCTACCTGCATGATACATAACACACACACTATATATATAATTATTTTAAAAAATAATTGAAATTTAACCATATTTAATATGTTTAAACACACATTAAAAAACAATTATTTTTACAAATTTAAATTTGATGTATATAATAATAATCTTTATCCCTTTTTTTTTTTTTTTTAAATTACAAACATTATATGTTAAGACCGAACTAATGCATGTTGAGAAAGAACTAACCAAGTCTGATATTTAATCCAACTCATTTTAGTAACCTGAACTATTCTAATATTTCAAATCTAACCCAAATATGATCCGACCCAACTAACCCAAACCCAACAACCCGTAGTATAAATATTACAACCCACTCATGTTAAACCCTAAACACATGTTCGTTCTTCCGCAGCCTTCCTCCGGTCCTCTTTCTCTACCTTCCACTCCTCATCTTATCTCTTGCAGCCACTCCAAATCCACCATTTCTGTTCTTCTGGCACCCTTATATCCCACCAGCCACATTCATGGCCCACCTATCACCCTTACCCAGAAAAAGAACTTTACACAGTGCAGAGGACTGGGCTTCACTGCCTCATTTACGTGTCGGTGCCCGCCGTGATTACCGATTAGTTCATCGGCCAATTGGGATTCCAGGAGAATGAATACGAATAAGGTAAGGAGCAAGAAGAAGCCCTCTATTCGGTCGGTTTCGGTCGTTGGTGGAACAACCTTCGGTCGGTTTCGGTCGGTTACGATGGTAAAAAGGTGATGTCGGTTATTCGGTTATTCGGTCGGTTATGTAACCGACCGAACGTTTGCTAACCCCTATTCATAGTCTCTATTATATGTCTTGTGAGTTTTTTGAGTTTATATGCTTTTAGAGTTTGTACTATATCTTTTTCAATAACGGTTTCCTCTTCTTTTATCAATTTTATTAGAATCTTAGAATGCATATTTGAATTGGTAAATTTGTATGCTTAGTTCTGGTCTATTCAATAGACTAATGTTTTTGTTTACTAATGGGATAACTATTGTTATATCAATAATGATGAATTAACTTCCATACGTTATATGTAAACTTTGGACTTGTGCATTAAATTTGTATCAAGTATCATAGCATTATTGAAATTCATATATGAACTTTCACAATTAATTGTCTTTATTGTTGTTTGTTGTAGGGGTTTAAATTATTAAACAAATGAGTAGTAGATAACTTGCTAAATATTTGCTGAGAAGCAAACTAAATTCCATCTAAATGGCTAAATGCCACATAAAAAATAAATAAGCATAAATGAATATAAATATAAATAATTTTGTAAGAATAGAAATAAGTTTTTACAGTTAAAAGAGGTGTGCAAAGGTGTAATTTTTAACTCACAGTTTGAGAAGTGCGGCTATCGAAATTGACTCAAACAAATGAGCAACAGATCAC
>NC_044924.1:2752630-2804975 GCF_003576645.1 Ipomoea triloba | reverse complement strand
TTTTTTTTTTTTGTTTTGTAGATCTTTTTTTTGTTTTGTAGATCTTGTTTATGTTGTGGTCTCCAACCCTTCTATTATTGCATTTTTTTGCATCTTGTTTTTGTTTTATCAGTATTGTCCATTGTTAATAATGCGTAATGAGTCATGCAGTAGTCTCCCACCCTTCTTTGTTTTATTCCCCATGACAACACATACACATACAAAAATTAATGGAGTTGGTTTGCTTAGTGGAGGAGTGGGTATGCATGTTAATAATATAATATTGAATCCTAAATTGTGTATACATAGCATGCGGATATAATATTCAAAGAAGGCCCATGCAAATAGTGTTAGAGTTGTATTTAAGCGGCCTGAATTTGGACGGCCGATCATCTGCAAGGGCAAATATGGCATTCTGTTTGCAAAGCACATTCGCAAAAGCACAAGGTACAAGAAATTCCACCGGAAAAAGTCTTGGGCAAATTATAAGTGACTCTTTATATTATTTTAAGATATTAAGTTAACTTTCTTTTTTTTTTTTTTTTAAATATTGATTTGTGTACACGGATTATATTTTCATATGATTCAAAGCTTCCAGATTAAAATAATTTAGGCAAAAGGGTCAAATAGGCCCATGTACCATCATTGATTGTTCATCTAGAACCATGAATTAAAATATGGTCTATTTAGGTCATTATACTCCTAATTATTTTTCATCTAGCAGTTTTAGCCTATTTCTAACAAGTAACCCATCTAATTTGATGACATGGAAAAATAAAATTAGAAAAAATGATGACATGTTATTTATATGAATGTTTTGGATGATTTTACCTATTTCATTAATGAAGAAAATGATTTCTTGCAATGAAATAGGGTAGAAATCAAAATTGTTATATAAAGTTTTAACTACATGAGTGTATGTATAGCGGGGTATTCACTATCGTTCGGCAATGAGATTTCATGGAAATCGATATATGAAAATTAAATTATTTTTATAATAACTTAAGATATATTGTATTGGGTAAATTTTATTTTATTTTAAAAATAAATTAATATTTTTTTATTTTTGGATAATTGAATAACTTAAGATAGTGTATTTTTGGATGATTTCTTGGAAAGAAATAGGGCAGAAATCAAAGTTGCTATATAAAGTTTCAACTACAGTGTCGTTCAACAATGAGATTCTATGAAAATTGATATATAAAAATTAAATTATTTTTTAAAAAATAATAAAATTTACCCAGTATAATATCTTAAGTTATTATATTTAATTTTAATATATCGATTTTCATGGAATTTTATTGGCGAACAACTTTGAATATCCCACTATACATACACAGTCGTGCAGTACACTGTAATTAAAAATTATATAACAACTTTGATTTCTACCCTATTTCATTGCAAGAAATCATTTTCTTCATTAATGAAATAGGTAAAATCATCCAAAACATTCATATAAATAACATGTCATCATTTTTTATTATTTTATTTTTTCATGTCAACAAATTAGATGGGTTACTTGTTAGAAATGGGCTAAAAATGCTAGATGAAAAATAATTAGGAGTATAATGACTTAGATGGACCATATTTTAGTTCATGGTGCTAGATGAACAATCAGTGTTAGTACATGGGTCTATTTGACTTTTTGCCAATAATTTATGTAGGTGAGAGAGAATCACAAATTTCACAGCAGCAGCAGTATTCTTCTTCATCTTGCATTGCCCAAATACCATTGTCAAAATGGTTGCCTTCTCCGGCATGTAACCTGTTAGTCACTTCTCCGTATTTTTCTTCAAATTTTGACAAAATTAATCAAAAATTCGTCAGAGTTAATTGGAATGTCGTCAAAGTGGGTTAGAAGGTTGTCAAAATTTTAATAACCTACAATAACATGTCATTAATTGATTGATGAACATTAGTGTATTAAAATAACATGTTTATAGGTCTTATTGTAACTCTGCAATGTTTAAGAATTTAATTAACTTTATAGTTAAAATTTAATTACTTATTTGAACATTTTTTTCTAATAAATAAGAGAGGTAAGTAATTGTCCGTTGCCACAACGAAATTGTAAGAAATGCAAGGGTAGGTAATTAGTCCACGTCGAGAGAAGTGTTGCATTTTGACTTTAACCACATGGCATGGGTAAAATTTTGAATTTCTTGAAAAGAATATAACTATGCAATTAACCAACTCTAATAACAACTCTATTAGAATGCAATATCTGTTCATAACTAGATTTTTCAACCTATTGAAGCACAAAAGTTAGTATTGACTCCACTAAGGCTCGAACCCACCACCTCCTTTATAGACTCCACTAAGGCTCGAACCCACCACCTCCCCTATAAAGGGAAGGGTTTAATGCCACTAAACCATAAGGTTCTTACGAGACTAAAACATTTATTTATCAAACTAATTACGAGACTAATTCAATTAATGCTATTTCTATTTCAAACCCCTCTATTTTGAATTTTTGATGGGATATTGCCTCTAGCATACATTAATATTTAATAACTTGGGATAATTAGTAAGCGAATTATTAATATAATTGTAAAATTAGAAGTTTGACTCTAATAAAAAGGTGCAAAGAGCCATGGTAGTTATGAGCGGGGGACTTTCTCTCAAGTAAGACCAAAGACCAAATTTAGTGACAAATTACATGGTGAACCTGAGTTTAAAATACACAATTTACATATTAAATGTTCACAATCAGTGTGTAAATGGACATGGATCCATGGTATAACTATTGAAATTTAGATATCAAATATTGAATGCAAAATTAACTCATTCATCTAATTTCATTTTCTCCACTTTTTGGGTTTGATAAAATAATACTGCGTGATGTATAAGGCCCAATGTATTCACTAACTGAAAGCCCAATACACCCCGCATATTATACAAGAAAGCCCATTGTGGCAACGACGTCGTTTCTTTTGCAATTCATAATTCATAGAGAGAGAGAGAGAG
Source organism: Ipomoea triloba (assembly GCF_003576645.1). Lineage (NCBI taxonomy): Eukaryota > Viridiplantae > Streptophyta > Magnoliopsida > Solanales > Convolvulaceae > Ipomoea > Ipomoea triloba. The sequence goes on along the minus strand of NC_044924.1, from coordinate 2,802,029 downwards.
AGAGAACAGCTGAGCTGAGGAGACTGGACGTCTGGACAGAGAAAGAGAGATGGCGGAAGATTTGGTGTTGGACACGGCGATCAGAGATTGGGTATTGATACCGTTATCAGTGGTTATGGTGCTCATAGGAATCCTACGATACTTCGTCTCCAAGCTCATGCGCTCATCTCAGTTACCAGATGCTAAAATCGTCAAAGAAGGGTCTCTCCCTCTTCTATCTATGTTATATACTGAATTTAATAGATTTCCGTGACGCTTGGTTAATCTCTGAGGTTGATTTTAGGCAGGTGATTATTAGGGCAAGGAATTTGAGAGCCGGCGCTAATTTTATTCCTGCAAAGTCGTTTCGAACACGACGGCTTTATTATAGTAACGAGGTAATTTTGCTCCTTCACTCTAATTTTTTGATTGATTTTTTTTTTTTTTGAGTTTATTTATGGTTGATTTCATATAAAGTTGGAAACTTTAGTTCGCAGGTTTGGAATTCTCTTGCTCACAGTTATAGTTTGGAATTATACTAGAAGTTAGTTGCTTATTTTGGTTAATCTTTGAATTTAAGTAGATGGAGGGCTGGGATTCACTTGAGTGCTAGTTTCTACTTGATATCTGCTTTAAGCAAACAGAAGTTTATATATCAAAGTAGGAGTAGGAAGATGATTGGTTGTGATATGACTTGATTATGAGTATGTCAGCCCTGTTGTTTGATAAATATTGATTGATCTTGAAAGATGGATATTGATGCTAGTACTAAGTACTTAATTCACAGTGTAATGACTATAATTGTGAAGAGAATTGTTTTATTGGCATCTGTTGGTGAAAGGACTAAAAGAAATTAACTGCAGGAAAATGGGTTGCTTTTTGTTCCTAAAGACCAAGTTCAGAATGCACAGGCACAAATGTTTTCTGATCCTAACATGGCTATGGATATGATGAAGAAAAATCTCTCAATGATCATACCTCAGGTTTTGTTTTTTAAAGCATATTTCATTGATCTTGCCTAATAGCATTGCTGCTGACAGATTCTAACATGCTCGAATTTTCTCAATCAGACTCTTACTTTTGCATGGGTTAACTTCTTCTTCTCTGGGTTCGTAGCAGGTTTGTGTTCTCTCAAATTTGTTTTATATTATCTTTGGGCTTTTGCTATAATTTGAGCTTATTTTAACATTTGTTCTTGTACATATAAATATGTGGATGCAACTTTTTCCAGCAAAGATACCTTTTCCGTTAACTCAGAGGTTCAGGTCAATGTTACAAAATGGAATTGATTTGAGTACTGTTGATGTGAGCTATGTTAGTAGTCGCTCATGGTACTGCTCTCTCCTCTCTTTGCTTCTTTTGTAGCTCTTCATGTTTCATTTAGTACCTCATTTGCTCCATATTTATGACTTTCTATCACTTTCAGGTACTTCCTCAATCTCTTTGGTTTGAGGGGTTTGTTTAGTCTCATTCTTGGAGAGGAAAATGGTTAGTCTATCCCATCTATTGATTGGTTTTGTCGTCTTGGGTTTAAGAAATTGTCATGAAAGAAAGTTTTTCTATTAGTGAATAGGAGATTATGTATCTAAAGTTTTGGTATCTATTTAATGTTATGGTCATCGACATTACTACTTCTTTCAGCTATGGATGATACCCAACGTATGATGCAAATGGGTGGATTTGGTTTTGACCCCTCAAAGGTGGGTTCTCTTACCTTGATTACTTATTCTAGAACTCTTTTTAACCAGTATATTGTGTAACAATTCAGCAATTATATTTATTTCCTCCTTAAGGACTAGCAGAGTTTGTAGAGGAGAAATATAATCATCTTCACATGGAAACAAATCTTTCTTCGTTTGGAGAAAGATGAGAGAACGAGGGGTGGGGGTTGTATTGGCTATACCTGAATGAATTCTTTGCTACCCATGGATAAGTACTTGATGCTCACTTTAACGTTCACTTTAAATAACTAGAAAAAGAGGATGTATTTGGAGTTGTTGGGGTCGTGCTATTAAGCTTACCTTTAACCAATTATTCTCGAGGTTTAGGTAGCCTCATGTCTGGTTACATTTTTGTTATGGTTGTTTAATCATATGTTTATCTATTGACCTTTCACCTTGGGGATCAAAATTGGTGGTCTTGTGCAATAGTGCCTGTATTCTTCCCCGATAATTATATTGTAATTTCTCGTCTTTGTGTTGCTTTTATCAGAGTTTGGGTGCAGAAAAGGACAGTTTAGACATAATACAGCATGAATGGGCATTGCCTAAGTTTGAGCAGCGAGCTGAAGCTGTCTTGAGGAAACTCGTCGCCTGAGGATAATGACTAATGTAGTCGCCTACTCTATTTAGCGGAGCCACGTTGGACAGTGCTTCTCGTCGATCTTTGATATGGTTGCCTGTCACCAAAGTTAATCAGAGCAAATCACTTCCTTTCTATATTGCATGTATGGAGCAGTAAAACTCAACTGATGTCACTGCTCTGTTGGCTTTTGTCATCACAAGAGTATATTTTCACTTCAGAGTGTTGAATAACAACAAATATTCGTAATTGATAGTTGTGTACTAGTGTGAATGTTTTGGGAATCTGATGTTCTGATGTCTGTCACTACCAACATTATATCTATACCCACATTATATCCAAAAATGAAATTAGAATAATCAGCATTTAGGTTGCAAAATAATCATGCATGCAAGCAAGATATATCACCAACTAGTTGAATGATGAATTATTCAAACAAAATGAATCAATACCAAGCTTATCAAGGCGAACTTTGTAAGTGAGATGCCGTTGATCGCCTAGTCGACTATCGACTAGGCGAATGCCTAAGCGTCTCCTAGGCGACGAGTAATATATATATATATATATATATATATATATATATTCTATATAAAATAATTAGGATGTGAATAGGCAATTAGGCATATGATGTGTGTTGGAAATGTTGAAAATAGGCAGTCATATTTACTCTACTCTAGGAAGTTGTAGCAACCATATTTACTCTACTCTAAGGAGTTGTAGCAGCCATGTTTACTCTAGAAAATTGTAGCAGCCATATTTACTCTACTCTAGGAAGTTGTAGCCTTGAGAAGAGGAGTGAGCTTTGCTCGGAACAGGAGGACGACGCCGGAGCTCGAACCGCTCCGCCATCAGTGCCACCACGTGCCGGCACGTGAGGCAAATTTTGACAACTTCTCTGGCTGGAAATTACACCGGTCGACTCGCCTTAGTGTGTAGGTTCTACCCATGTATGTTTTATGGAGTTTTGGGGTTGTATTATGCACTTAGAGAGGCGAGCACATTTGGCGTTCGGTCTCGACCGACCAGATGCCTCGACTGAACGCCTAGGCGTCACCTAAATAACACTGATCAATACACAATCAAGAATACCACTCAACAAAGGTGGGTCTCAATTGTTATATTCCCCATAGGCCATAATCCATGATATCTACAAGTTTATTGCAAAAAATTTTAGATTATAATAGAAACCTGCAAACCGCAATCACTATATAGAATGTGCAGCTCAAACCAAGAAGAGACTAATAAACCACTCAAGAAAATCAAACTTGTAACCTTGTAGTTATTAAGACAAGACTGACTAACTCACTAGCTTGGCTTACAAGTTCATTTTTAATAGGTTCACTATATTCTAATCATAAAAATAAATATGTAGTACACAAAAAATAAACCTGCAATATACCCAAAATAAACTTGTATAAATAGACCTCGGTATAATTTGCCAGGTGGATCTAGAAAGTTTCATACTTTTGAACACGAATCGTCCCAACTTTAGTTGGTTTTACAAATGCAACACAACAGGTACAAACCCACAAAATTTGTATTTATGAGCAGTTACTAAAGATTACAGTTGTATCCACAGATCTTTCACCGGTACACAAGTATACAAACCCCCAACGCATCAACTTAAAGAAGAAATAGATGGTAAAAAACTGTACTTTGGACTTTCTTTGTTCATGCTATTGCTAAACTTGTATAAACAGTTGAAGAAAACATAACACTAATGATTTGTCAATGTAAGCACAATTAAGTAGCAAGCTCTTGCAACAATCATGTGCCAAAGAGACAAGAGTATCCTAAGTACTACTACTGTACAAGCTGAGTAACATATCTTATGTACAAATAAAAATAAATTGATACAGAACCTGCAAATTTCACCAAGTACCGAAGCTGCTCCCAACGTGCTCCTGGGTGATAAAGTTAAGACGGTCTTTCATGATATCCTTGGATGGGTAAGGCGGAAAGCATAGGCGGTAAAAGCATGTATGTGAGGAAGGCAAGCGATCAAAAGATTCAGTGCTTTTGTAGATGCAAAGCCTAGAAGATAAACCGCCAAACCCCTCTACTGGTAGATACTTTATTGAAGTCCAGAAAAACAGAAGAACCTTTCTCTGCTCAGCTGTCATTCTCCCGACAATCTGCAAGGATGAACACCAATTGCACTTTGAATAGGAGAAAGATGTAAATAAGTTTTTAAAACTTTAGTTAAAAAGTACAAAATGATTAGGATTTTAGCTCTCTCCTGTCTCACTTTTATAGCAAGTAACAAGATGACACCCTGAAAAGGAGTGCAGCTATTTGCCATATGAACAGGTATATACTTTAACACAACCTTTCATTCTCTTGAATACAAACACCCCACTTATTCACTGTCCACATAGTGATGCAATACCTATCCATGTGCACATTATAAAGATAAATAGCAAGTCCTTCAATTTATTCATGACTTATGAGTAGTATAAAATGCAAGGACTTCTAGGTTCATGAAAACTAACTAGTAAAGCACCTTTTACAAGTATGTCAAATTTGATACATGCTAGCCCCAATTATCTAAGAGGAATATTTGCTTAACCATGTCAGATGCATTACTTATCTGACATGAGAATCCAAGTATCAGCAGGAATAGCATAGGAGATCAGGAGTCCAGGCTATAGAAATATTAACTAGCACACTTGAACCTTTTTCTAAAGAATTAATTTCACCTTTGGTCCTCAACTATAGGCATTTTCACTTAGGTCTTCTGACTACTTTTGGTCACTTGAATTTTTTAAATTAAGCAAATTTTCTCAAAAATATTCAAAATGCCATTTCACTACCCCCCCCCCCCCCCCTCTCTTCTCTCTCCTCTTTCATTCCACATGAGGGCATTTTAGATTGAATTTAGTGAATTTCAAAAAGTCAAGGGACCAAAAGTGGAATAATTATTTAAGTAAATTTGTACTCCACCAGCTTCACTCATCAAATCCATGCAAGTGCAGAAAATGAAAAGATGAGAAGACTTCCTTCACACTTCTGAAGCTTCTTGCTCTTCATTAGCACACACTAATGGTATCAACTACTTAAATAGGATAACTTTTCAGTGAATAGACTCTCATCCTAATAAGCAGCACAGAATGGATGTCATCTATCAAAGTCAAATATTGTAAACTAACCAATCTGAAAGACCAGATATTAAAACTTCATAATCACATGCATTTCCCTACTACCACAATCATTCTCAGCAGGGGGAAGACACAGTGTGGTCATTTAACCTTATTGAAAATTTCTCCATCTCTCTTTCTCTCTCTCTCTACACACACACATATATATATATATGTAGAATTAAAATTACTAAAATGGCCCTCTACTGAAATAATGAAAAATCCATATTCAGTGTGTTCAAAATGTTAAATTGCATAGAAAAAAAAGGGTCAATGGTTGAATGGTTGTCATATAACTTATATATTGAAAATGAAGCCTTTGAAAACATAAGAATGAAGCTATTCTGCAAAGATTTTAAAAATATAAAAAAACATTGCAAACATTTGTAAAGGCTTCTACCTTAATTCTGATAGAGAAATAAATCATATTTCACTTTCTAATCTTATTTTAAATTGTGAGTGTGTGCATCTGTGTGTGTGTTGCATGCGTACATTATGCAGTGGCCAAGTGGTGACTATAGAATTTTGACCCAACTAAACCAAAATCCAGAAATTGGGTGATGGTGTAAAATTGTAAATTTGAAGTGCACCTAAAACCCAATTCAAGTTGGAAGCATTATTATTTAATTTTCTATTCTTGCTTTCTTTGAAATGCATTCACAATTAGAGACAAGAGCAGGACTCCTGCAACCACATACCTTCCAAAACCAGGAGATCTGAGGATCACTTTCTTTGAAGCCATTATAATCAGTATTTGCTTTCCAGTCTTCAACAGATATTGGGGTTTCACTCCCATGAAGCATCCAGTCAAGATCTTCAAGATCTAAGCCCTGGAAAAATGACTTTTGAAGCTCTGAGCTACCTATGATATCAGTAAAACCTTGTGCAAAATGGGTAACCTGTTCAGCAATAGATGTGACAAAACAATGCCGAATAAGAAGATCGACATACTGCTTTCTATTCTTGCTAGTTACAATGGTACTTCTACCATTCGGGCAAAGCTCAATAATCTCTCTGGACTCCAACTCTTCAGCTTCTCGGATAAATGTAAGACCTAGCACATCTTGATCAACTATCTCTGGGTCCATCTCGAGAATTTGTTTGCAGCTATTGTATAAGAAAGGGTCTGCATCTCGAATATCTTCCAAGGAAATTTCTTTTCCAGCCAATTGTAAAAAGAACACACGGTCAAAGACAATGCCAATTTGTATCTTATGCATCAAGGCCAAGGCAATCACCCTGCCAGAAAAATTAAAGTACTCTAGGTGCAGTTGGTTGACCTTGGATGCTGCATACAATGAGATGTAAAGAAGTATTATTCACAAGGAAGGTCACTGATCTAAGAGTCATTACTAATGGGATAAAAATACACACCAACATTACATATCTAGCTGCAAATTCTAACAATTTTATCCCACTTTATTAACAGAAAAGAGGAAGGTGAGGAAGAGGCATGTGATTAGTATGAAATGCTACCTTTTGTCTCAGGCTAAGGAAACAGCTAATAATCTTCTATTATTGTCATTGGACTAAACAATGAGGATATTGTACTGGCCTTGGTAAGTATCCAAAGGGCTTTGCCTCAATCCATCAAGGATATGCTCACAGGGAGGAATCTTTTCAATAACTTAAGTCAAAGATTTACAATTTTATAGATGAACCTACCGTTGTGAGGGATACACATTGCACAGTAACCAGCTAAACAGAGGGGCGAGCGGGGGAGGGGGGAATACTTCCTCCCATCCAATTTACCAATATTCAGCTGAAGTTTTTATATTGATAAATTCAGTACTTGAAAATAAGTTAAATATTACTCCGTAATAAACTATATCAAAAGTACTACTGGAGTCAGTAATCAAAATATCAAAATTTTAAAGAAATGCATCCTAAAAAAGTAAGAGAAAAATTGTTTTGCCCTTACGAACAAAGAAAAAAAAAGACAAACAAAATGGGATAGAGAGAGTATTAAAACTACAAAGCCAATCAAATAGGTACATAATTTTGACCAACAGTGGGCTTAGCCCCATTTCAGCCTATCTTCTCTCCTCATTTGCATTGCCTTGGATTAGTTAAGAAAAGGGTTGGAAAAAGTTAAGAAATGATTTTCTGAGACAAAGGTGAGGAATTTAATTTCATCTTCTCAACAGGAAAGGTGTTTCAGACCATTAAAACAAGCTGAGTTTGGAATAAAGAGTTGCAAAAATAAATACTAACCTTCTAGGGAAATGGTTAGGGGAATTCGGTTGAGAGAAGTCTAGACAATCAGGGGGGCAGTAATTGTTGCAAAATATGGCACATTTGAGTTCTGAATTAGTGAACTCTTCTAATGAAGTCTGTTTATCACATACCCACAAGGGCTGAGGAGGGTTCTCTAAGTGCATCAGATTTAAAGTTTGAAACAGAAGAACTAGGTTTGGTTGTATTGTTCTATGGGAAATTAACCACTCAGGGACAACTCTTCCTCTTTTATAAGAACTGCTATCCATCAGGAAAAGAAGAGGGTATAAAGTATGGAACTTAGAGAAAACTAGAAATCTATGCAAGGACCTAACATTCCTCGAAATCCCAGTTTATGACTCTAAAACTAAACGAATTTTGATGAATAGGGCTTAGTGAGACCAATCACATGCATTCCCAAGTGTTTTAACCTTACACATCAGCAAGACTGTCACACAATTTCAATGTTGAGAACCGTAAAACAATCGCAAAAAGATAATTACTCATACAAAAGGTTAAAGGGACACATTACACATGATGCATACCTGGATTTGGAAAGAATCTCCTACGATCATTGGTGCAACACATATAAAGTGCATTTTGAGGGTTGAAGATTGCTTGGCATACAAAGAAAAACCACTCCCTCAAAACACCTGGCCCTGTAGCTTCTTCATTCTTAAATTCCATAAATAACCCACCACGCAAAGTTTCAGGTTCCGCATGTGCAATGTACTCAAATGATTCTGATAACAACTGGGACCTATCAATAAGCATCTCATGCAAATCTTCATACTCATCTTTCACCTCTGGAAGTATCAGCATAGCCAAATGCCTCCTTGCCTCAAAATTAGTCACTTCCTTGTGCTTCAAAATCCAGTGATGATCATCACTCTTTTTTGCAAATCTAACAATGAGATAGCTGAAAGAAACCTTTCTCAGCCTCATCATCTCCCAAAATATCTTTTGTGCACCTTTGAAACGTTCAGCAATGCTATTCAACTCTTTCAAAATAGCAAGATACTGGCAGCTCCCAGGCACAACAGCCGTTGTCTCTCCTTTCTCTTTGGATTCCAATCGCACCTCCATTTTCTTTAAACAGTGCTCCATTTTCTCAAGCAAATCAAGGAATATCGAATGCAACAATTTAATCTCATCCCTGTAGCATAGGCTATACTTCCCCCTACCACTGATGCGTTCCTCCCGCAATGGCAGAGTGATCTTGCCATCAGATGCAACTCCATCCACTATTACCTTCTTCACTGGGAGCATAAATGCAATAAAGTCTCTCACATCAGTTTCTGATGGGCCCATCGAACTATCCATACTTGTCCCTAAATCTTCTGATATTTTAGTAGCCAACTCCCTAACAAATGGAAAAATGTCTTGCATTCGTACCAATAACTTATCACTACCCACACCACATCCAATTCCAACAGACTCCACTATAGACCCTAAGCTACTCCGGCAAAGGCAATACACAGGATCTTTAGTCCCAGCAGCCCTATTCAACAACATACAGAACTCTATAATTATAGGTGCAAATTGTAAGTATATGGGCTTAGACAAGATATTCTTACTCGAAACAATAAATAGTCGAATAGAATCAGAAGCACAATCTCTATTAGCCTTAACAGGAGACGCATAAAGCATAACAAGAGCCGTGGGAGCACGGGATAAGAGGAAGATTTGCAGGTACTCAGAGGCTTTAAAAACATCTGTTTGTGGAGTATTTCCAAGGAATTCCTTGAGTATCTTTTTGATTCTCTGCGTCGGCTGAGGATATTCGGTCTTGCAAAGCACGAAAATCTCAGAAACCATGTCGTTGATTAACTGCCAAGCTTGAGGGTACCCTGTGCTCCTCATCCGGCCGACAAGTTGCAACCCTGCGTCATTCTGAATGTCGCACTCGGCCAAAGTCTGCTCCACCTGGAGCTGCTTCCCTCGGTAGATTAGCCGCTGCTCGGTCACCGGAATTCCGGTGCTGACCTGGATTTTCTCGTGGATGGATTTCACTGTGTCGTCAAAATCGGCGTGTATAACCAAAGTATTTCCGCCAGACAGCAAGCGGACAAAGAACTGAAGCCGACCGAAAACCCTAGTTGACTCCGCATACGGAGCGGACCCGGGGGACGACGATGTCGAGCACGCAGCAGCGGAGGACGCCGATGATCGGCAGGCGGAGGCTCCGGATGCGGAGCGGAGGTGGAAATCGGCGGGGGAGGAAGGGAGAGGCTGGTCTTTTCGCATCCTGACGGGACAAGAGACTAAATACTCCGATGAAAGGTCGTCGGCATAATCGTCGAGCTTTCGCTTGGTGTTAGGGGCGGAGACGGCGGTTGCGGCGTTGCGATGGTTGACGGCGTCGAGGTAAGACGTCATTGGAGGCGTAAGAGGGGAGGTTTAAGGTACACCAGAGTCCATGGAGTTGAAGCTCCCACCACGCAGACGGTCAAATTGCCAAAACCCTAGCTCTATCTTCAGCCTTTTCTTCTTCTTCTCCTTCTTTATAGAGTATCAGTGAGAGGTGAGAGCAGAAAAATGTGAAACGAGGGGATGGTCTGAAAAGGTCATAGGAAGTGGGTTCAAGCAGCTATCTTACGCTACATGGGTGAAAGGACAACATTAGCCTTATGGTTCCCGCCGATGCTGATAACTACTACTACTAGTCTACTTCCATGATTTTTAAGGTTTAATTTTTATTTTTATTTTTTTTATAAAAGTCGAATAAGCATTTAAACTATTTATGAAAGTATAATTAAACTCTCAAACTATAAATATTTTCTATTAGACACTTGAATTTTAAAAATAACGTAATTAACTTTATTTGACCTGTTAACTTTATTTGACCTTGTAGTCCAGTGGCATCAAACCCTTCCCTCTATACCGGAGGTGGTGGCAGAGTTAGTAGTATTCAAAAAAAAAAAAAAAAAAGGTGATTGAAAAGTTACATCAATATATTTTGATGCCATTGATGCTCAATTTCACATCAGGACCGTTCCATAAAAATTAAAGGTCACGTCTTATAGTTTAATTTGGACCTTCATTATTTTTGTTTGTAATGAGATTCAATCTAATTAAATATAATATAGTAAAATTGCAATATAAATACAAGAATAGAGTAAAATGAAAAACACAAAGATAATAACAGAGAGACGTTTAGATATATTTTTTCTAACATTTAGATTTCACTATAACTATACAAAGAGATATATTTTTATAAAAGTAATAAACAGATAATCCAAAAAGACCTATGAAATATAAACATATTATATGACAAAAGTGTAAAATTAATAAAAAAAAATTGTCTAAATATAATGCATAATCAACGAACAAAAAAAATACATTTCAAAAGTTAATTTAAAATTAATGACATTTCTGTGCATATTTAACTATAAATTTATTCATCCAAATTTCAATGTCAATTACTTCTAAAATTTCATCTTAACTTACAATTAAGACCAATAAATATGACAAGACCTTGCGGTCTAGTGACACCCGGTTTACTGAGGTATCTATTGACTATTTGTGCTTCAGTAAGTTTAGAAAGTACCTATGAACATATACTACATTGTAACAGGGTCAGTAGTACTAAAAAAAAAAGACCAATAAATATATTCTAAAAAATATTAAAATATATATATAATACTTTTTAAAAAAAGAAAATTGAGGTTCTATTATACATTGGGTTAAAGGATGGGTAGAAAGGCCTAAATAAGGCCCATATGAGTAAGGGGTAAGGCCCAAATAGTTTGCCGGTTGGCCAAAATAACCCAATGTATAACAGAAGGTTATTACTGTTAGCCTGCCCATATGGCTGCGGCAAATTATGCTGTGGACCCAGGTCCACCTTGCAAGGTGGAACTGGGTCCAAAACTACGTCGTTTTTGTCTTTTTTTTTTTAATTAGTAAACATATTGCTGAATATAGAGTTGTCCAAAAATGTGTAAATGTAGAGGTTTCAAAGTGTGAATGTAGAGTTATGATTGTGTGAATGTAGAGGTTTCAAAGTGTGAATGTAGAGTATAGAAATCGTGAATGTAGATTTATGATTGTGTGAATGTAGAGTTGCCCAGAGATGTGCGAACGTGGAGGTTTCAAATTGTGAATATGGAGTATAGAAATCGTGAAGGTAGAGTTATGCATTTGTAAATCTGTAACAGAGTTAAGAAGTTCTAGCAACTTGTAGCCCTGTAATGTGTGAATGTGGAGTTTCAAGTTGTGAATATGGAGTATAGGACCTGTGAATATAAAGTTTTGAATGTGTGAATGCATAACAGTGGTAATAAAGTTACTAAACATATAATCCTCTAATGTGTGAATGTGGAGTATAGTGTATGTGAATGTAGAGTATAGTGTATGTGAATATAGCGTATAGTGTATGTGAATGTAGAGTATAGTGTATGTGAATGTAGCGTATAGTGTATGTGAATGTAGAGTATAGTGTATGTGAATGTAGCGTATAGTGTATGTGAATGTAGATCCAGGGGGGTCCACCTTGCAAGGTGGACCAGGGTCCACGGCATAACAACCCTATGGCTGCATGGCGCAAATTATGATGTGGACCCATGTCCACCTTGCAAGGTTGACCTTGGTCCAAAACTACATCGTTTTGTCTTTATTTATTTATTTATTTAAATTAGTAAAAATATTGCTGAATATAGAGTTGTCAAAAAATGTGTGAATGTTGAAGTTTCAAAGTGTGAATGTAGAGTTATGCATGTGTGAATCTGTAATAGAGTTAAGAAGTTCTAGCAACTTGTAGCCCTGTAATGTGTGAATGTGGAGTTCTCAAGTTGTGAATATGGAATATAGGACCTGTGAATATAGAGTTTTGAATGTGTGAATGCATAGCAGTGGTAATATAGTTACTAAACATATAATCCTGTAATGTGTGAATGTGGAATTTACAAATTGTGAATGTAGAGTTTGTATTCCATATTTCAGGCCAATATATTTAGTAAAAAAAATAATAAAAATAAAAAATAAACGGCGTCGTTTTTGGACTCAGGTCCACCTTGCAAGGTGTACCTGGGTCCACGGCATAACTACTGGCTACATGGTTAGTATGTAGTACGTCCAAATTTCAATAGAGTTATTTCCTTTTTCTTCTTTGCACGAAATGGTTAGTTTATTATATTTCAATTCATTAATGAATATTCTTAATACAATTTTTTATTTTGTTTACTAAAATAGTTAAGTACAACACTCCCAAGCAATGAAGATCAAAACGTTGCTATCTAATTAGAGCATACATTTATCTCTTTTTGAATATGTTTAATGGAACACATCCAATATCTGATAACGCTTTATTAACCTCCAAGAAGTGAAAGAGGGCTCTAATAGCCTCCACATGTTGCCTTATTTATTCTCACTTAGATAGTTAGATTGTCGAGCTCATTTTTGGGATTTTATTTGCACTTTTTATGCATGAGAAAGAATTTTTATATCATACAATTTAAACTACTTAAAAGTTTGTTTGTATTTATACTAGTGCAAACTAACATTTATTTCAAATGTAGAACAAAAGCGACTTAAAAGCTTCCCCAAACTCATTTTTTTAATATAAACATATTTCAATTTTTTTAATACAAAGTATGTTGAATCACTATATTTTTTATGTTTATTTAAAAGAAAAATTTATAACTGAAAATCGAAATGCCTATGTATTTAATCATATTTAAACTGTTTTGTACTTTTGTTGATAAAAGACAAAAATGATCGGGCCACAATAATACTATGACCAAAAGTAAATATTCTGATAAAAATGACTTAAAAAGTAAACTAACACCTATAAATCTAAAATTAAAAATAGAATTTAACTCTTTTAATTAATTTTCCTAACATTTGAATGGTTGTATTGAGAGGTCTTTTTCCACCCAAGCGCCTAAGCAAGGTCTCATATTCATGTTTGAGTTTAACATACAAAGTATGAACTCTCTGACTGTGTCCATAATTTATTGACAATACGCCACTGAAACATATGCCCATCACGCAATATCCGATCGCGCCACCTCCAAATAAGCCAAATTCCGAATTTCAAAACCAGTCTTCAAAGGATATCATATCCCCATCCACAACCATTCTTGGAAGCTGCAAATGAAGAAAACGAAAAAAAAAAAAAGGCTGAGCCGAATGGGACGAAATTTCTGCAACGCCGCGCAACACTCTGATCTCTGGACGCCAAACACAGTTGTGCGCACTTCGCAGGATAGGGCCGGGGACGGGGAGTTGTATCCATTCTACGTTAGGGATAAAGATGGGGATACCGCAAACTACTTATTATGCATCTTGCAATACTTGACTGGGCACCTGCTAATATATAATTATGCATTCGCGCATAATCAGCTAAAAAACTATTATAAAAAAATCAGTATAAAGTATTTTTTTTAGATACAGTTGCATTTTTATAATTATTTTAGAGCAATGCATTTTTTTATATAATTAATTTTGTCGAAATAGTTTAATTTGACTATAATTTTTGTAATAGTTAGTCTTAAGGTTTAATTTAATTTTTTTTTTTCATTGTATGAAAAAGGAAAGGCTCCACTTTAAGAGATTTTTCAATGAATTAATTATTTTATTTTAAAAAAAATCACTAGGATGTTAATATCAGCCAAGGGTTTTAAAATCAAAGTTCCTGCATGCATTTCTAGCCTCAAGAAAAATAAGATATCAAACAAACAAACAAATAACTAATTCGTGTCGATCAAAAAGAAGTGCATTATTGCTTGGCTTGTCACATTTTGATCATTCTTGTTGTCCACATGGTATGCCACTTGCCACATGGCATCAGCTTGTCATTTCAACATTTCATCGAACACCAATATCCACGTATTACTGAAAAGCCCTATTGGTAAATAATCATTTCATAGCTTTATTTTAGGACTTAACATCTATATTCAACAATCAATAATTATGTACAATAGTTAGTAATTATACTAAGTTTGTATATAATTTTAATTTTAAAATATCATTGTTATAACTTTCACCAATTTTTTTGAACCACAAAGCCATGCCACCTGGACAGTCCGGTATTAGATAAACATCATTGGAGATGATCTCATCCCCTCATTCCATAAAAATACACTAATCCATAATTAACAGTTTAATTTTTTTTTACCCATGAATACATGTACACGTCAATGCCCAAAAGAGACACGTTATCCAATCCTTAGAGCTCCTCAATAAATTGAGATTATATTTAAAATTGTAATTTGACTAGGTCATACTTTTTAATTTAGCCATCAATTATTAATTTATTCATAATGGTCCATCAATTTAGTCATTCAACTCATTTAAAAATGAATTTTACTGGATGTACATTAAAATTTTGAGTGAAAGAATAAAAGTAATGAGTAAAAAACTTGAGACTTGAGAGTTCAAATAATATTTTTCTTTATACATTTATCTTTCTTCAATAGAAGACGGAAATTGACGTTTCTTCCTAGATATTTAAATGAAATCAATAATGTATCAATTTTAATATACACTTGTCATTTTCTTGCCACAAACTATTACAGTAGAAAATAGTGATTCATCAGTCATGATATCACCTTCCCATCGTTATCCTTGCCCACATGTCATAGATATCCACGCCACACAATTTTAAAATCAAGAAAATAAAAAGAAAAAGGAAAACTAAAACCATATACGGAGTATATTCGATTCTTCGTCATCCATTACATGTGCCACGTGGATCCTAGTTGTGGTGACGGGAATTGTGTAATGCTACACAATTTATCATCTTAACATAGTATTATTGTCTGTTTGGATTTTTTAATAAAAGTATGCGAAATTAATTAATTGATATGCACCCAATAAATATAAATTACATCAATAATATACATTTTAGTCAATATAGAGGTTGGAGGCTCAAACTCATAACCTTCCATATAGGAAAGTCACTATTCTGTCATCTAAACAGAATGTGTTTGATGACTATTGTTGACTTAGTAACAATAATATTACATATTCGACTCTATTGAAAGCGGCTTTCGACCCGGCGGATTTTCCTCTTCATCCAACATTACCTTCCAAATTCCTAATATCAACTCTTTGCCACTCCCAAGGGGCAAGATGGCAATGGATCACAGATATATACAATGCTCTCTCTGGCTCTCTGTTTTTAGGAATTCTAATCACACAAGTTTATTGTGAGTATAATTTGTCGTAGATAAAAAGATGTATTTAAAATAATAAAATACAATATAACAAAAATAATATTTTTTTTTTGAGAAAAGAAATACAAATTGTATAGTAGTACGTACTACTTTTCCTATGTTGAAAAAATACATTATAGAGTTTGGGAGCGAAAAAAAAAAAAACATTAGAAATAGAACTCTCCGACTATATAAACACCCATGGTTGGTTCATTCATACACGTATATATTTTCAAAACGTTACCAATTTATATAAACAGAAACTCTCATCTTCCCATTCCAAAATGAACAACCAAGAGACTGTAAATGAATCCAAAGAGCCCCTTCTTCCTCTTGAAGATCCTGTTATACACAGGTCGCGAAGCTTCAAAACCGCCCCACGCTCCATTTTCACGCTGAGCAATTTTTGGATTCTGTTGGGGCCTCTGTTATGTGGTCTCGTTTGCGTGTTTGTGAAGCTGGACGGGTCGCCCGCCGCCGTCACTAGCCGGAACATGCTGGCGGTTCTGGTGTGGGTGTTCGCTTGGTGGATGACGCAGGCGGTGCCCATGCCGGTCACCTCCATGTCGCCGCTCTTCCTCTTCCCTCTTTTCGGGATCGCGACGGCGGACGAGGTGGCGCAGTCGTACATGGATGACGTCATTGCCCTGGTTCTCGGGAGTTTCATCCTGGCGCTCGCCGTGGAACACTATAACATTCACCGGAGATTAGCTTTAAATGTGAGTAGCGTTAATTTATTTGTCTAGTTTGGATTGCACATTTATAATGCTCAACACCTTTTTACATGAGTCCTTTACCTTTTTATGGACTCCAAACTAGGGGTGTAAGAGAGTCGAGTTAGAGTCTGATGCTCGGCAATTTTTGAGAACTAATGTTCGAATTCGATTTTAAGCTCAAATTTAACATATTTAATTTTAAATTTATATTTCAATTAAAAGTAAAAAATAATATTATATATATATATATATGGCTGGTTAGCGGCTCGACGAGCCATGAGACTAAGATATTAGAGTTCGAGTTCGAGCCACCTCGAGTTTGAGCTTGGCTCGAGCTCGAATTTGACCAAGCTATTAAAATTTGACTGAGCTCGAATTTGACCAAGCGGCTAGAATTTGACCGAGCTCGAGACGGATTTTGACCGAACTACTTAAGAGCAGCTTGACTCATTTATACCCCTACTCTGAACTATAATTTCCTTTTTTTGTATAGATTTAGATCTGATATCAAATTGAAGTGTGTTTCATCTCAACTAACTAAAAGGTTATATATGCAGATAACGCTTATGTTCAGCGGGGATCCGTTGAACCCACCGCTGCTCCTGCTGGGAATATGCGGCACGACGTTCTTCGTGAGCATGTGGATGCACAACGTGGCGGCGGCGATGCTGATGATGCCGGTGGCGACGGGCGTTTTGCAGCGGCTGCCGGCGGATCTTGGGCAGTCGAGCCTGGTGACTAAGTTCTGCAAAGCCGTTGTTTTGGGTGTTACATACTCGGCGGCGGTGGGAGGGATGAGCACGCTTACAGGGACGGGTGTGAACCTTATATTGGTGGGGATGTGGAAGAGCTATTTTCCCCAGGCTGATCCTATTAGCTTCAGTACTTGGTTGTTCTTTGGCTTCCCTTTGGCTATGGTGATCTTCATTGCCCTCTGGATAATTCTTTGCCTCATGTACTGCAAAAAGGGAACAAGCCAAGCTCTTTCTGCATATATGGACAGATCCCATTTGAAAAGGGAGCTTGATTTGCTAGGTAATTCTACTTTTACTTTTTTTTTTTTTTTTAACAAGGAAAATGAGCTAGGGTCCGTTTGGTTCGCACATGGGAATCGAAATCGGAATGGGTATCAAATACTTATAATGAATTTTGGTGAAAGTATTTAGCATGTTTGGTAGTTGGTGAAATGAGGATGATTATTAATAGTTAGGAAAGAAAGTAGGAAGGGAAATAAAACTCTTATTTAATAAGAGTATGAGTTTTCTCATTAATGAGTATTCCAAACCCATAATAGTATTCACAAAATCTATCAAACCAAACACTAGCAATCACTTTTATACCCCTTCCTTATGCTTAAACCACCAACCAAACACACCCTTAGATTGTTAACCCACTCAAAAACATCATTAGACTATTTTCTTGAAAATAATTTTTAATTTTGTGATTACTATCAATTTAATTAATTTGGTTGTGGTTACTTTTTTTTTTCTACACCTATATTCATATATAACAAAATGTTCGTAATTCAAATCGTAAACCATAACTATGTAAATGGACCTATCTCCATTTTATAACTATTCTCCACATATAGGGTGGACCACATTCGTGACAGTTTTAAGTTAATGTTCTATGCATCTATATGGGCCCTTATTCAAGATAAACCATACAAGTTACTTTAATTTCTTTAATTTGTCATGATCGAATGCTCTCATCATTGAGTTAATAATAGTACTATGGCGTATGGAATTTTCTAATTGCTTGTGATGGTATGCCCCACTTAACAGGTCCAATGTCTTTTGCTGAAAAGATGGTTTTAGTGATATTCTCTGTAAGTCCATACTTAAACATTTATTTACTTACTACAATACAAGATTGAAGACTCTAGCAATTTACTTGAGTTGTGTGTCAATATATGTTCCTGCAGACGCTAGTAGTACTGTGGATGACAAGGAGCATAACCGATGATATTCCTGGATGGGGTGTTCTCTTCGGTGACCGTGCCGGCGATGGAACCGTTAGCGTGAGTATTTTATATGTATAACGTGACCATAACATATATACAAAATTGAAAAAAAAAATGAGATAATTATAATTAAATTCATAAACTCTCATACGGAGCGAACTTATGACTTTCTTGAACTAATTAGCTATGGATAAAATATGTTGATTTTCTATTTGTGATCATTTGTCAACTAAAATTACAAGACAAGATTTACTCAGTATGTGGACACTCTTAATTAGTTGTTGTGTGTTTTCCTCGTTATCCAGAGTAGGAGAAAGTTTATATCAATGTAGTAGAAGGCGCCTCCTAGGCGGCCGAGTAATCTAAGTATATTGTCTCTACTTTTTTTTTTCAAACACGAGGTTGAGAGTTGTTAGACTGTTATAATATTCCAAATTAGTCAAATGCATATGTTAGATAGTTAGTTGAGTACATATACGAGTATCCAAGCAGGCAAAAAAACTACTCACCCGAGTTGAGTGACAACTCGGTCAAGTTGGGCACCAACCCAACCAAGTTAGGCGCCTAGGATGCCTACTCCGCTTGCAGTCGCTAGGCCAACAAAAAATCGCCTAGAGTTGAAATCGTCTATGTCGGGATGTCTAGTGCCTAGGCGGCCGCCTAGACCCATTTTTACAACACTGGTTTATATTGTATTTGGTGCAAATGGGTATGGAATGACAATAGGTTTGTTGTGTGTACAGGTGTTGATGGCAACTTTATTGTTCATAATTCCAAGCAAGAAGCAGGCAGGGGAGAAGCTGATGGATTGGAACAAATGCAAGAAGCTGCCATGGAACATTATACTGTTGCTAGGGGCAGGGTTTGCAATAGCAGATGGGGTGAGGACAAGTGGGCTGGCAGATGTGCTTTCAAAGGGGCTAAATTTCTTGGAGAAAGCCCCATACTTAGCCATAGCCCCAGCTGTTTGCATAGTGAGTGGGATAATCACAGAGTTTACTTCAAACAATGCCACAACCACCCTGCTCATTCCTCTGTTGATTCAAGTTGCCCAGACAATGCATGTTCATCCCCTCCTGTTAATCGTGCCGGGTGCGATCGGCGCCCAGTTCGCGTACCTGCTGCCCACCGGAACGCCGTCCAACATCGTCGGATTCTCCACCGGACATCTTGAGGTCAGTGACATGGTCAAGACAGGGCTGCCGTTGAAGATTGCTGGAACTGCTGCACTCTCCTTTCTCATGCCTACTCTTGGTATATTCTTTTCATCCTTTCTATCTGTTTTAGAAAATCAGGACAACCCCAACCAAGTTGATCTGAAACCACTAGGTTTCAAGTTCGATTGACCAAGTTGATCTAGTTAATGACCTTTTTAGTTTGAATCGGTCAGCTATGTGAAATTTAGGTTAGTTTAAATAATTTTAGTCTTTGGTCGCCTGGTCTGTTAGGGTCGCCCGGTAGAGTTTACCAAGCTCAGATCTTGGGACAGTGGCGAGTTACCAATACACATCTTAGGCCGTCTGACTGTGAGTTTGCTGTGAGTTTTCCTTGCTGACTAAGGTCACAAGACAAGATTTATCCATTGCACATTTTGGGTTGTAGCTACAAGGTTTCCTTATTGATTGGTGGCACTATGCAAAATTTAGCGGTGCACATATTAAGATAGAGGCAATAATAACTAATATAAGAACAAATGAAGGAAATCAGGGTAGAACAGAAAGATTCATCACAAATTCATACTTCTGTTTTGTTTTGCAGGGGTTCTTGTTTTCGGGACAGACAAGGAAGTGGTGCTAAACCTTTCAAAGAATTATTTGCATCTTTGTAGATCATGACCTAAGGACATAGCCAATTGTTGCATTGCCTTAAGTGGTCAAGATATATATATATATATATATATATATATATATATATATAATATGTATTGAATGTATAAAGAACTTTGTAGTTCTGGGAGACACCAGTTTACATATGAAGGTTGATCCACAACAATGTTCAAATGTTTCAAGTTGATCAATTCACTATATTTACGTTTTCCCCGTAATGTCATCTCCAAACAAAACGATAAATCAACATTTAGTTGATTATACGTTACTTAATATTTTGATATAAAAAAACGTTATGTCGCATACTCAATCAAAACACTATTGATGAATATCAAATTTATAATTTTTTAATATACAAATTATACTTTACTCACTCAATCAATCATTTTAGGTGTTAGGAACATATATCTTCATTTGCATGATAGGATAAAGAAAGCATTGAATGAATCCAATACAATGACTTGACTTATTGCCGTGTGCGTACGCGTCAATCCAAAGAGCAAATTATGTCTTCATCTTATTTTATCTAATTTTAAAATAATCATATTTACATTATTAAAAAACATTTTTTTCAAAACAAACTTTTATATATATATGATAAATAGAGATCAAATGCTGAAGAGTGTTTAGGTGAAACATGCTGATAAATACTACCCATAATGCTCTATACCATTCAAAAATATGTCCATGTAACACTTTTTTTTTGTTTTATTTTACTACAGAATTAGTTAACATTTACAATTTCTACTATACTAATAAGAACCAAAGAGAGTTAGGTCTAAAATGGGTAGAAAAAATGATGGTCAAATTATTTAATCAAATGGATAGTTCAGATGAATTATTTAATCAAATAGATGGTTAAGATAATTCAGATTAATATTATTAATAGAGATTACCTAATTTAACCATACTTTTATGATTATCCGTTAAGTTTTCCGTTAAATATTATCTTCTTCGTTAATATTCCGTTAACTTTTAACTTACCCATTAATTTCTATAAGAAATGTTTTAGGTTCGAATCTCATCTCAATCAAATTTGACATAATTAAGTTTCTCACTCTATTTTCTCTTATTAAATTAAATAAATTAGTAGCTACAACAAAAAATGATACATATGTATTTGTTTAATTTAGAATTATGTGTCTACAATACCTTTATTTGAAAAAATTATTCATTACTAAAAAATTAAATTAAATAAGAGAAATAATCTCATTAGTTATATTGTCTTTATTTTCTCTCATGCAAAGATTCTTTACATTCAAATTTATCAATTGGTATTCATTACATTGTCCATTATCTTATTTTTACAATATCTTGTAATTAAATATCAAAGTTATAGTACAAAATAATGTTATATATTTATTTACCAAGTATTTTATTAATACTATGAAAAAAATTTAAAATAATTTGAAGCTAATTATATTAACTACTTGGAGATTGGTTGACAAAGAGAGTACTCAAATAATAACCCAACAAATTGAAGCGGAATCACTCTATTTTACTCTTATTGAATTAAATAAATTAATAGTTACACCAAAAAATGATACATATGTATTTCTTTAATACCATGAAAAAAAATAGTTTGAAACCAATCATATTAACTACTTGGGGGATTTGTTGACAATGAAAGTACTCAAATAACTCATTACCCAGCAAATTGAAGTGAGAAACTACCTTTTAATATCTTTAGAATACATAATATTTTAAATTTTCAAATTTTTATTAATTAATCTAATTTTTTTTTCTTAAATTAGGGATTTCTTTATCCATAACTCATTCAACAATAATGATTAAACCAAATGAACCCCAAGCAGAACACCTAAAGGAAAGTCCATAGCTCCTATATCATAATCTCATTGCATGATCATCTATGCTACCAACAATGTCCGAATTGCAAATAACACACTACCAACAAAAAGGAAGAGAACAAATAGTAAAGATGAAGACAATAACAATGTTACTCAAAAGAGAATTAAGAACACTTAGAAAAATTCAAATTAAAAGTACTATTTATTTAGACTATCATTTTAGACCAAATATTTAGACTATCGATTTTACAAGGTTGGAAACATTTATTTTAGTAATAATTATAATGAATTTCTATATTATCTTGGATTCATATACTTTGAGTTAGATATTTAAATAAAAAAATTCGACATTCAATTACCCATGTATAAACTTCTCATATATAATATTGCATTGATATACTTTCAAATATTTATTTAAATATTAACATTGGATATTAACCCATTCGCGCATTGCGCGTATAAAACTACTAATACAAATAAGTGAATAAAATTATTCAAAGTCCTTTAAAAAAATACATTATTCGAAATCCAAAAGCTACTTGTACATACCCCGGCCCCTAGCACCTATGTTCACGGACTTCACCGGCAGCTCACGTGAGGGAACAAAAATTTCCACTTCATCACGTGCCATGCAGCTACTGAAACACCGGTTCGGTATATCCTAACATACTACATTACTATTATGATATTTTAGGGTAGTTGAGTGAGTGATAATGTTTTTTTTTTTTTTTGTAAATTTACAGGGTCTTTCTCTCCATCTATTTTCTCTCCGTCTATTTAACGGCTCGGCGTCCACCCACGTTCTGTCCCGAAATTCTTTCCCCTAAAGAAAGCTCACTTGCCACTTGAGTTATCCCGTTGGATTTGTGAGTGATAATTGACAGGGTAATTGGGTACCCGACCCGGAACCGTCGTCATAACCAAGACAGTTGCCGTTCAAACTACCAAGACACCTCACTCCTCAGCATCAATGCGCAACGGTCCAACTCCTCAGCATTGATGGCCAACGTTCAGCTCCTCGGCATTGATGACCAACGTTTAGCTCCTTAGCATTCAACACCTAGGTATTGATGTCCAACGTTCAACTCCTCATCAATGCTCCGTTACTGAGCTAAAAGGAATAAAAGGACTCACAACCACATAGTGGAGGGGACACTTGAACTTAGACAATACATACTGAACTCACTTGTACATTGAGCATTGTACTGAAACACTGTACTCAACGCTATTCAAATACTCAATAATACTCAAATACATACCGGTAACACATTATTACCGTCAATAATAATACCAAAATGTTTTGAATTTTATATTTGTGTAAAAGATAAACTAAAAATAGACTGTTACCTATAAATTTATTAAATTCAACGCTTAATTGAAAATAAAACTATTCTAAAAATAAAATAAAATAAAATAAAACTTGATAAAAATGACTCCCTCCCCCTTTTCTAGCGTTCTATAAATTGGTATAAGATTCTGCACTTCTGCAACCCCTCAATTGTCGTTTAATTAGTCCAAACCACCAAAATATGGCCCTGAATTCACGCTCCGTCTCCTTAACGCTCTTCTCTCTCACGGTGGCCACCGTCCTCTTCTCCAACGCCGTCGCCGCCCTGAGTGGCGGCCAGGAAGGCCCAATCGTAGGCGGCTGGAGCTCCATTAAGGATCCGAATGCTCCCCAGGTGGTGGAGATCGCAAAGTTCCCCATAGACGCCCACAACAAAGAGGCTAAAACCAATCTGAAATTCGAAAGCGTGATCAAGGGAGAGAGTCAAGTCGTCGCCGGCGTGAATTACAAGCTTGTGATCGCCGCGGAGGACGGCGGCGCCGGGAATAAGTACGAGGCCGTCGTTTATGATAGACCTTGGGACAAATTCAGACAGCTCACCTCCTTCAAACAAGTATGAGTATTCATCGCTACTCTTATCAATAATGGAACATTTAAATGTGAATAAGTTCCATGTCTGAAATGTGATGTTTCCGATTGAAAAGGGCAAAAATATTGTATGTTTGTGAAAGAAATATTGATCTAAGTTTCAGTTTCTTTGGTTTCCTTTCAATTTTTACCGTGTTTGATCTGCAATCTAGAAGCAAAACAAATAATAAACCACTGAAACGTTCCTTCGCCTGAGGAATTGAACTCCGGTCGCCGGAAAATTGCGATGAATGTAGTATCAAATTGAAGACGCATAAACAATCAGAGCCAAGTTGACTGTATTGTATCTAGTGTACCCTAAATATCTAGTTTTTTCCACAAAATTTAAGCCAATCAAAGTCAAGTTAGGTCCACCTCTTTAATTTCTTAATGTTCGTATGCTAAGGACCGTTTATTCATTTGCATGGTATGATAAAGAAAGCATTAAATGAATCCAATAGTGGATTTGAGTTATACAAGTCTGCATACTGGTAAATGAAAAGACCAATTCTCTCCTCTCTCACACTTAGGTAGTTAGGTAATCACAATTTTACGGAATTATACTAGTTCTATAGGTCCTACCGATTATCACTTAACGTTAGAGGTGGTCACATATCGATTCAATATTAAACTAGCACGAAAAGAAAAAGGAAGAAAAGTTGAGTTTGGCAGTTCCTAACCCCGACCTAAATTAATGTTGGGATTGCTTTGTACCAAGTTGGTTCTCGTCCTACCATTTGAAGAAGGTCCGAAATTGATTTGGGCCTATGACCCTAATTGGCTTGAGCATAGAGGACCGAACTAGGGCGGGGCAATACCTGACTCCCTCTCACCCTTAGAGCATCCTTATCAATAGAGTTATTTCGCGGTTTTTTAGGAGTTTTTGTAAGTGTCATTAGGAAAGAGAAAATGGGAAGGGGAAGAAAAAAAAATAAACAAATCATATTAAAAAAAATAAAATAAACAAAACATTGAGCTGTCAGCCGCGGCTAACGCGCCCGCTAGGCGCACTTAGTGCGGCTGTTCGACTCACGCGCCAGAGGTGTGCTTCTTGTTGGAATTTGTAACTGACATTTACTGTGCTAATATCCTTCATTTTCAGAAGGAACTTTTTTTTCTCTCACTTGGGTTCTCTCCCTTCCAAGTCAGCAGTTCCTGTACCAATAACCCCTCATTATCTTCTGATGGTGTTGCTCTTAAGTCCTCAATATGGATGTCAATTGTATCAGGACCTAACGAGGAACTCGATTCTCCGCCCCAATGGGGAATGGGGATGGGGATTACTCTCCCCTGTATTGTTGTGTGGCTTAGTGGCTTACTACTTAACTAAATATTCAATAATTAATATTTAAATCCATTATATATATAATAGTGTTGCAAAAATCTTGTCTAGGCACCGATTAATCGCCGCATAGGTGCTAGGCGCCGGTCGACCGCCTAGCGTATCACCTTAAATGGTGGTCTAGGCGGCTGGCCGGTTAGGCAACCGCCTAAGCACCACCTAGGCCGCTTAGGAGCTGACCGCCTAGGTCTCATAGGCGTCGGCTAGTCGGCTGATTAACTATTGTTCTTTTTTTTTTAATGGGTTATTTCGCTCAATTGTACAAACTCTAGATATATTTTAGGTTAATATTTAATATTTTAGTATTAACTATTAAAGTATTATAAGAATACTTAAATAAAATTTTTTAAAGTAAAAAAAAAATTAAAAAAATACATGGGCACCTGGGCGCGGATTAATCCCCGCCTAGGCGTCCTAGGCGCTCCCCGAGTGCCTAGCGATTTTTTCAACCATGATATATATATATATATATATATATATATATATATATATATATATATGTATGTATGTATATATGTGGGTGTGTGTATGTGTGTGTGTATATTCTAGCCATTAATTTACTTGCTTTGCGATTTACTTGTCTTGTGATTTTATTTTCTTGAAGATGAGTACATAAATTTTTATTTTTTATAAATTACAAATGGGGTCGGGCCGTCGGGGATTTCTCATCCCCGGATAATCCCCGTGGGGACATGAATGTGGACATTTTTTCCTTCCCCAGCGGAGATAGGATCATGGGAGAAAGTCGGGGCGGAAAAGGGGGTATGCCCCCCGCCCCACCCTGCAGTGTTGACATCCCTAGTCCCCAATACTCAACATAAAAAATATGATATCAACTCACTTTGTATAAAAATGATCGAAATGTCTTTGTATTTAACAACATTTTAACGATTTTATTGACGATAGACAAAAAATTGATCATGTCGCAATAATACTAGGACCAAATGTGAATGTTGTGATAAAAAAAAAAAATAGACTATTACCTATATTGACAAAAAATAAAATTAACTCTTTATAAGAACTTCATATATGCATTAATCTAAAACATTATATATGCGTGAGTTGAAAATTATGAAAATTGGTTCGAATAATTCCAATTACGCCACTTGTAATCTTTTTTTTTTTTTTTAATACAACTAACTCTATTACTTGTATTTGTCCATATATACTTTCTCAACCTGTTGAAGCACAAAGAGTTAGTATCGCGTCAATCTCGTGACCATTCATATGGGAGAGCCACTACATGTCATTTGAGCACAAGGCTAATGGCACGCCACTTGTAATCTAATGTTATCTAAATTTAAAAATAATTCATTTTACATTAAAGATATAATAAAATATTTGTTCAATAAAAATTATCTAAGAATTTTAAAAATGTTGGACAACTTTTTAAATGAATTTTCTTCCGTAAATGAATATCACATTTATTAATTAAATTTCTAAATGCAAAAACAGTACAGCTATTCTCCACGACTCCGCCCATACCTACTAACTTGCACAGTTGCACCCACCTACATACATTCACTCACTCACTCACTCACTCACCTATCTATTATGAATTTCCGTTATGATTTTCATATTATTTCAACCACATAAATTTTATGTTCACATAATTGTATACAAATTTCTAGGCACTAATATATTTCAAATATTATATAATTTAATTATCTCACGGTCACCTTTCTAACCGTTATTCTTTACAATTTACACATATATTTATGTTATTGTGATTAGACATTCATTGATATTATAAAACGTATGAATGTATATTTATAAATATTTTTAAAATTATATAAAAATATTATACGTTTAATAATATTTTTAAGAGTTATATTTTTAAAATGTTTAAAATAAAAAAAAAAAACTTGAAATTTGTAATGAAATTTATTGGAGGATACGGTTTTAATACAATAAAAATATTGACATTTAAAAATTTTCATTCTCGATATTAACGACCAAATCATGCTTGTATTAACTCTAAAGATTTGCACAAATTTTGACCATAAAAAAATAAAATTTTCCATAGAGGGATACGAGTCACGTGATATGCCATAGATAGAGAAATATTCACGTGACAACGTCGTGTATAAAATCCCGCAGTCACACCCCATATTTCTCGTCAAGTAGTTGAAATCACCAAAAGATGGCATTGTATTCTCGCTCCGCCTCCTTAATGTTCTTCTCCCTGGTGGTGGCCACCGCCATCGTCTCCGCTGCACATGGTGGCCGGCAAGAACTATTGCCAGGCGGCTGGAGCCCCATTCCGAACTTGAACGACCCCAAGGTGGTGGAGATTGCAAACTTCGCTATAGACACCCACAACAAAGAGGCTACAACCACTTTGAAATTAGAGAGCGTGGTCAAAGGAGAGAGTCAAATCGTTGAAGGTACAAATTTCAAGCTTGATATCATTGCGAATGACGGGAATACGTACGAGGCTGTCGTTTGGGATAAACCTTGGTTGAAATTTAGACAGCTCACCTCATTCACACAATTATGAGTGTGCTTCAATTCTTTTATGATTATTAAAGAAATATATACTTAATTTTCTGGACCTACTGTTGTTACTAAACATGTTTTTTCTTCAAACATCTCTTTAAAGGCCAAAACATTAGTGCACTTAACATTAAGGAAATTTTATAATCTTATTCCTCAAATTGAAATTCCCTCACCTTGATAATTTAAGGACCTATTATGTTGAAAGACCAGTATTTAACTAATTTTAACTATAAGAATTTAATTATACATACACAATTTTGTATTATTGTTTATACTTACCAGTTAAGAATCAACGCTCTCGAGCATAGTAAACAAATAAATAAATAAAAATTAACCAAGTTAATCCTGATTCTTTTTATAGTCTTTTGTCATTATGGGTCATAATACGGTTTTTTTACTCAAAATATAATTAGTAATTACGGACTCTTTCGTAAATTATAAAATGGTGAACTTTTCGGTGAGTCTACATTGACTGACAAAACTGACATTTGTATATCAAATTTGCATAAATTTTGCGCCAAACACGGCTGGACTAGATTCCGAGTCACGTGACATGACGTACCTGGAGGAAGAAGATTCACGTGACAGAGTCCAGTTTTCCGCGTTCAAGGAACAAAACGGGTATAAAATTCTGCATCCGAACCCCACAATTATCGTGAATTTGTTGAAACCACCAAAACATGGCCCTAAATCTACGCTTCGTCTCCTTCACTCTCTTCTCTTTGGCGGTGGCCGCTGCCGCACTCGGCGGCCGGGAATATCCACTTGTCGGCGGCTGGAGCCCCATTTCGGACCCTAAAGCCCCCCAGGTGGTGGAGATCGCGAAGTTCGCCGTCGACCACCACAACAAAGAGGCTAAAGCCAATCTGCAATTCGAGAGCGTGATCGAGGGGCAGAGTCAAGTCGTCGCCGGCATGAATTACAAGCTCGTGATCGCCGCCAAGGACGGCGGCGCCGGTAATAAGTACGAGGCTGTCGTTTGGGATAAACCTTGGGAGAAATTCAGACAGCTCACCTCCTTCAAACAGTTATGAGTGCGCTTTGATTCGCAGATGTTAATGTGAAGATGTTCCGTGTCTGAAATGTGATCTTTTGTCCGATGTTGTTTCCTGATCTGATCTGGTTATGAAGGGCAATAAATCTTGTAATTTTATTATGGAAATATAAATCTAATTTCTAGTTCCTTTTGTTGCCTTTAAATGTTTTTACCATATTTGATCTACAATCTAGAAGCGAATATAAATATCTCACTCCGATCGCCGGAAAATTGCTTTTGCCGGAATCTAGCAACGAGAATTCGGCGATCGGCGATCGGCGATCGGCGACTGTAAGGTGTAAAAGGATAAGACGTTACTGGGCTTTAGTTGTTGGCCCACATTTGGTTGGGCTTAGCCCGGAAAATATAAAAGAAAGGTCTTTTTTTATAATGGGCCTAGATTGATTGAAGTCTATTTCAGAATGGATTATCAGGAAATCAAGAGAGCCGCTGAATCAGCCGAAGAATATGAAAGGTTGATGTAAAGGGATGAGGATGGACCGATAGAAGTGCATTGATTGAATCGCCAAGTCAGCAGGTGAATTTGAGATTTTTTTAAATGATAATGATTGAAATTGGTCTCAATAAATTATTGTGTATAATTAAGTAATATATGATAGACAAATCATCTTGGTAGCTTGGTAGGTGAGTTGTTGTGTACTCTCATCTGTTTAAACTCTTCTTATATAAAAATTTTAATTTAATCAATATTTTGTTCCTTAATTGGGTATGGTCGGTGTGAACAAAAATTTCCTTAATTGGGTATGGTCGGTGTGAACAAAAATTTATGACATGAGAATCATACTCTATCACCTCGATCAATTCTTCTGAATTTTATTATATGATTGTATCCAACGGCCAACGCTTACAGCATTGATATCAATTCACACCATAAAAAAATCTTGTGAATTTGAAGTCACAAAGTGAATAAATAGGAAAGAAAATTATGTGAATTTACAATCAAAAAGTTGTGGAGTATGATGTTACACATTTTGAAATTATATTTCTCTTTTAGAATGATAATTAAGTATTAGTCATTATGTAATTTATTTATTTTTAATTTTTTTTGTAACGTAATAAGATTATATACTTCTTGACAAACTTTTCTAACATTTTCATCTCCATGTTCGGTCATGAAGGTGTAACGAACCCCATTTGTTTGCTATAGGACACTATCTCTAAACCAAACTATCGTTGTTTGTCCAATATGTAACATTGTAACACATGGAGAAAGGAATAATTGAAGATTGAATATTTTATTCTTCTAAAAAATTCAATAACATAAAAGAAAACATATTATATAAGATTTGATTATTGTAAAAGATGTTACTTAATATTTATATCTAGTGACAATATTGAGATTTAATTCATACTAAAAATATGACATTTTGATTATAAGTTGAGCCTTGTATGTATAGAAGTGTATATTTTAATATTGAATTTCAAACAACTAGATTGACTCAATTTATCTCACTGTGTCTTAGAAATGGGTTCATGCCGTTAGAGATGTCCTGGATTTGGGCGGTTCGAGGTATAGGAAAAAGGACAGAAAACCCCTCATTAGTCATCAATGTTCAACCTGAATCTTGAGCTTTAAACTGCAAACTTTAACTGCCCAGCGTTGGCCTCCACGTTTTACAGCCTCAGAAACTGAACCTAACTCCACTCCGCATTTAAACAGCCTCTGCATTATTATCACTATCATCATTACTGTTTGGTTATCTGCTCAGAGAAATCAAACACCACCGCACAGTACGGGAACTTTCTAGAAAATCACGGCTCTGAGCATTCCGGTTATCCAAGCAGCTTCACAACCGAAGAGGCGGAGCCGCCGTTGCTGCGGTTGAAAACCTTTGCCTGCGGCGGAGGAGACGCCGACGGGGAAAAGCATGAAGGCGCTGTTCAAGTCCAAGCCGAAGACTCCTGTTGACATTGTTCGCCAGACTCGCGATCTTCTCTCCTATGCCGAAACTGGCCCCTCTTCCGACTCTCGGGATAGCAAGAGAGAAGAAAAGGTCATATTTCTATTATAATTTTTGTTCTCTCTAAAATGTTTAGCTGTAATTCGTGTATTATAAAATGGAGCTTTCGTTATCTCTGTTAAAATCAAATGTAATTCCCAACTAAGAGGAATATAATTTGGTTAGCTTTGCAGATGATGGAGTTGAGCAAACATATCCGGGAATTGAAATCAATTCTGTACGGGAATAGCGAAGCTGAGCCTGTTGCTGAGGCCTGTGCACAGCTGACTCAAGAGTTCTTTAGGGATAACACATTGCGCCTGCTAATCAATTGTCTTCCCAAATTCAATCTAGAGGTAATACTGTAATAGTATTCCCAATCTCTTTACTGAGTGGAACAAGATGTATATGATGCATAGTTATACTCGGTTTATCCATCCATGTATGTATGCTTTAATGCCAATCTCTTGAACAAGTTGTGATGCATATATTTGTTTTGTTAAAGTGCATATACTCAGTTTATGCATCCGTGTATGTATACTTTAATACCAATCTCTTGAACAAGTTGTGGTGCATATGTTAGTTTTGTTAATGTGCACACTTTGCAGACTCGTAAAGATGCTACTCAAGTAGTTGCGAATCTGCAAAGGCAGCAAGTTCAGTCGCGGCTGGTTGCTAGTGATTACTTGGAAGCCAATTTAGATCTGATGGATATTTTGATATCAGGGTAAGCTACTTTAGGAAGATGTTTTAGGGAAATCGTGGTTGTCTATGGTGATACTTCTCTATGCGTTTTGATTTCTGAACTTTGATCTCTATTCTAGCAGGCTTAAAGGGGTTCTAGAAGCCTCTAGCTCGGATAAATTGAAGCTTTTGTTGTCTATTATTTCTTAGTTGTAGCCACATAACATATAAATAGTTCTCTGTATTTATGTACTGCTTGTTACAAGTCTATGGAGTAAAGTATTTTTGACATATTTTCACCTCAAATTTGAGAAACAGAAACTTATTACTCCGTATTTGCTGATGTTTGCCTCATTGCGTTGTGCTTTTGGTAATCTAATGACAATAAGTGTGACTTTCTTTTTGTGTTCTTCAGTTATGAGAAAACAGATATTGCATTGCATTATGGTGCTATGCTGAGGGATTGCATTCGCCATCAAAGTGTTGCTCGGTAAGCAACTACTCTGTCATGGTTTATTGTTTTGTACTCTCCCTTTTCCTCCATTTGTTCTGTAATTTGAGAGAGATGCGGATTTTTTAAGAAAACATTTCAAATCTTCTCTCAATTTACAGGTACGTCTTGAATTCACAACACATGAGGAAGTTTTTTAGCTATATACAGCTACCAAATTTTGACATCGCTGCTGATGCTGCTGCAACTTTTAAGGTTGGTTTCGATCTGCCAAGTCCACAAAGGCCTCTATTTATCAATGTCGTGCCTTCACCACTGGTGACCTGATTCAATGGCTAAATTTTGTTACAGGAACTCTTGACAAGACATAAATCAACAGTAGCTGAGTTTCTCTCCAAGAACTATGACTGGGTGAGTGGCTTTTCTCTTTATAATATGCAAGTATTAGCAATTGTGGACCTTATATATGATGCGTCGCATCCGAGATCAAAAGGCATAAGTTCATAACCTGAAGTGGCCTCTTTGTAATCGCTGTTCCTGTAACTAAATTAAATTGCCAACGGGTTTATTAATATTTGGCCAACTAATACTGGTTTTATGCTCCCTGCAATGGCTTTGGTTTTAGTTTTTTGCAGAGTATAATTCGCAGCTACTTGAATCTACCAATTACATCACTAGAAGGCAAGCTATAAAGGTGACTTTTATATGGCAGCTCTCATACACCAAATTTATTTTAATTTTTCATGATTTCATCTTCTAAGTCTTCTTTTTTAGCCTGTTCTTCTAGGCACTTAGAATAGGATGGAGTTTCAGATTAACAGTCTCTAAGAGATGACTTTTTACTTTTGCAGTTATTGGGGGATATCCTTCTGGACCGATCGAATTCTGCTGTAATGACACGTTATGTTAGTTCAAGAGACAACTTGAGGATTCTGATGAATCTTCTCAGGGTGTGTGCTACATTCGTTTTCCACTGTCCCATGTCGTTTATCTATTCTTGTTTGGCGCATGCTGACACATCATCTTCCACCAAGAATGTTACACCCTCATAATTTGCTGATCTTTTATCAATATTGCTGATCTTACATACTCCATATCCTTTTGCAGGAATCAAGCAAGAGCATTCAGATTGAAGCATTTCACGTTTTTAAGGTATATCTTCTAACTTTAGACATGATGAATGACGTTTGTTTGGTTATTTGATTGGTTGAAAGCTTAGGTCACTCTCTAATTGACACCATTTCAACTCCTGAAGCTATTTGCTGCAAATCAACACAAGCCTCCAGACATCATTAACATCCTGGTCGCAAACAGAAGCAAACTTTTGCGCCTCTTTGCAGATTTCAAGACTGATAAAGGTACGGAAATGACTATATGAAACACATACAATGCTTTATACAAGAAGGGTTTTGCTGTTTCCGTTCACCTTCTTCATTTTTCTTTAGCAGAGGATGAGCAGTTTGAGGCAGACAAAGCTCAGGTTGTGAGGGAAATTGCTGCACTTGAACCCAAAGAGCTTCCATGAATGGTGTGCTTAGTTTCTTGTATTTAGTTTGTCTACAAATCTTGCATCTGTAATCCTATTTCCTCGTTTGTGGTCCCCACTTGTGAATTTAGTTGTCAATATTTTGGAAAATCTCTCTAAAAACCTGTCTTGACAGATTTTCTTAGTAGAAATGGTCTGGCTTGTCTACCAAAAAGTGTTACTGTATTTGTTTCAAACTTTTTTGTAATTATCAAATGTAATTTGTGATACACTATATTATGTTTCGCGTTCATTGATTATATTAAATCCTTCAAGCCAAGTTGTTCTAACAGTTGACTCGATAACTATAAGGTTTCGAGTTTGACTCTTTGCAGGAAGTGTCTAATGACTTGTAAAAAAAATAGTGTTGATGCACCAGTACTCGTCGAATTGAGATGGCACCACGCACCAGCCACCATTATTGCAGCAGAAAACTGCAACATAAGCAGGCAACAGAAGTACAGACTGTAGAAAACTACATCGGCATGCTCCTTGAATCTCTGTTTGCTACCTGAACCAGATTGCCTTGTGTTCTACTGTTTGACTCTTACATCTTCATAGATACTGTGTCAACTTATGGAATGCCATTTAATAAGTCTTGGAGTCATTGTTTAAGAAAAATTATGATGTTTTGTGTTATTTGTTCTGTCTCGACTAAAAGTTGTAGCTGATAGTTGAATTATACATTTATGTCAGGGAGCTAATAGATATCATTGGTGAATGACGCTTGAGAAGAGGAGGAAACTATGGTGAATGACACTTGAGAAGAGGCGGAAACCGATTGGTAGTGATGGATACCTCGCTAAAGTACATATTCTTAGAAAAAGAATGAAAACGATGAGACTAATCCAGTTAAAGCCCTGAGTATATGCCCATATTTCATAGTTGCAATGACCACATGAGCACTTTTGTGGGATCTTCTCTACATATTCACTAATATGTGAGATTTTTTTTCCTTCTGAAATAAGGTCTGGTAAGGAATTCAACATTACATCTAGCAGAGTAGCTGCGTCAAACCCTCTACTCAAGGATGCATTTATGGCAGCATAAAATCCTTAAACCCCACAACTATATATTTCATCTTTGCACCATTATAATAGTGAAGCAAATAATGCCAAGAACCAATAATAAGTAGTTGATCCTTGATGCAATTCAAATACCTTGCAGATCTGATAAACAAAGCATAAAGCATGCATATTGGCCCCCCTAGAGTTGCTAGTCTTGACAATTGCATGTATATGGTACTTGAAATATAATTATCAATGTTTAAGTCATGTATGTACAAGTCATGTATGTAGTGCAAGCACCTTCTCGAGCTAGAATCACCTTTTTAGGATTCCCATAATGATTTCATCAATTTTCACTCGACTTTTTACTTTTTTAGTGAACTGTCATTCATCTAACTTGAAAGTTACACATACTCGCATCTAGTTCACTTGAAGCACACCCCACTTCTTTGTCAATCACACAGACTAACGATACATTTACTTACCATAGAACTTTTCTATTTTCCAAGAAAAAAAAATAAAACTAGAAAGTTTGTTGTAAAGTGAAACTGAAGAGTTGAAGTAAACGCAGTTTAAGGCATTTGGTTTCTTTAGGAGAGAAAGAATAGTGTGTTGGAGAGAAATCGAGTAGTCTTTTTGTCTTGGGAATAAATGTGATTTTACTATTATGTGCATTAACATGAAGGATAGTGGAAACTATTATCAATGTGAAGACCAGAAAGGATAGGATTCAGATGAAAAAAGAAAGGATTTTTTTTTATGGAGGGGGCCATGCTACACTTTTATCCAACACTTTGATTAGCAATGAGGCTGGGTGGTAGCTTGGAGGATTTATAAGAGTCTCTTAGGGGAGGAGGGCCTATCCTCAACACCAAAACATGTTTCAGACATGTTCCTTCTTACACAGCCAAATCATTGTGCCAAAGAACAATGGAAATATATAATATAAAATATGTAAAAATTAGGACACAATCATCATCACCCTTCATTCAGTTCATAGTTTACAAGATTGTTTTCTCATTTCCTCATATGGGGATCTTAGTCCCCTCCCTAGCCAGTTCACCCCTTTCCAAAAAGCAGGTTTTTTCAGTTTCATACTTTGAATATATTAATACTTGATACTTTATCAAAATACGAACACGTGTAATTGTCAAGATCAAGCGTTTACCAGTATGCCAAAAGTTAGTTACAATTAGTAGTGACTTGCCCAATGCCACGCTTTGATGACATGATGCAAGACTTGACTCTTTGAGCCGCCGCCCCACAGTAACAGTTTTAAGTAAAGAGTTTTCGGATTTAGAATACAATATAATCACCCGAACGAAAATCTCCTGATTTTTATCTATTTGAAAGTGGAGGGAAATAAGGGATTGTGAATAAAAAATGCGTTTCCATTCACTTGAAGCTTCATAGAATCACTGGTTGATGACCGATTTCTATATATTTCAAAATTAAAAGTGAATGAAAATTCATGTCCGCCTATCAAGTAGATAGAAATTAAAGTTAATCAAGTCGGCTGGATATGTTCACACGAAGAATTAAAGGTAACTATGTATATATATTTCCATAGGTTGCACTTTCATTTTCATGGAATAATTACTTATATGCTTTGTCATTTTGATTAAGAACATTAAGGTTGATGAAAGGACATGCAACTACTACTTTTGAACAAGCTAGTTCAAGATGAATGAGATAGAATTTCTCATATATATTATCTTTGTGTTTACCTTATAGGCTATAGTGCTCTTTTTGGCTTTATGGATAGAGGCATTTGGCTATATTCCATGAACATGCTTCCCATCATAGTTAGCACATTTTTGTTTTTCTCTCCAAAACCCTTCTTTCAAGCAACGACAAAAAGCTAAGCAAAGAAGACTAGTCTGCCACTACACTAACATGTCCTCAGCTTTAGTCAATCAAATATGAAAGTGGATGGAGATATCCTCATTTACTTCCATCATCAACCAAAGACTTTAATTTTGATGTGTTTATATTATAAACAAGATGCATTGAATCTTAGAATGCCATTCTGTCTAAGGTTATCCTGTTGGGACCAACTCAAAATGTCCTTTAAAGAATCTTTAGAAAGTCCAACCCTTTTCCCCCCCCCCTTCATCTTAGTTTCCTTATCTTTATCCTCAATATACATCACATTTTAATAATATAAGTAACATTAGCGTGTCTATCATTATAATATATCTGACCTCTTGTTTAAATGGGGTCCAGATTGAACACTTATAAAAGATTGATCGAATATATTATAAAATTCAGTTTGATCTTATTCTACATTGCATATACCAATTATTATATACTCAATCTCTTGTAAATGTCATCGGACCCTTATTTAATTTTAAACAAGAGATTAGAATATACTTAACAAGTTTTAATTGTCTATGGCGATAACTCTAACGAAATTGATTAGACAGTTGACTTGGGGAGCTATCTATGAGGTAGCTACATTCTTAGGCTTCACCTAGAGTTAGAGTAACCGCGGAAAACGTTTGGACTTCACTTAGAATGCACCTTCACTAGTGACTGCAGAATTATATATATATATATATATATATATATATATATATATATATATATATAGGCTATTGTTCAGGCGAGTTCACCATTTCCTGTAAGTCTGTGAGGACAATGGTTTAGATTTTACCAACTGTGTGCATAGTTGCAGAGTTAATAAAATCTAAGCCATTGATTTCAAATATTCAATAACCCAAATCTGTCACGTGGATTAATGAAAAAAGGTGGACTCATGTTTCCATGAATATATATATATATATATATATGCGCATTAAACTCTACGATTTTATAGATTATATTAGCCTGCCGCTAGATAGAGGCATGGACGTAAATGCTAAGTACAAAAGCCTAATTAACAAATATTGAGAAAATATAATTACCATTATATTATATATTTCACATAATGATATAACTAATAATAAGTAAATTATAGGCATTCCATTCTATATATCATCACTCCCAGCAATCTTTTTAGTACTGATGAATTCATGGTGGAATGGCGGCGAGGCTGAGGAAGACGACCGCTTCCGCGAATACCATCTCGCCCAGAACAGATAGTTGAGGAAGTTAAGGAAGCTCAAGGTTGCGAGGAACCAGTAGAAGAGATCGAGTCTGTCTTTATTCAGATTATTATCTGAAAGCCAGCCGCCATTATAGGAAGGAGAAGTGATCTTATCGATAAGAGAGACCAGCACAGAGCTGAGATAAAAGCCGAAGGAGTAAGAGCAGTAAGTTATGGCGGTGGCGAAAGCTTGCATTCCCTTCAACGGCTGCTTGTAGAAGAATTCAATGAGGCCGACGGCGGTGAACATTTCGGAGATTCCGAAGATGACGTACTGCGGCGCGATCCAGAAGATGGAGATAATTTCGCCGGATTTCACGGCGGCGGTTCGCCGCTTGTGCTCCACGGCGGCGGCGGCGACCATGGAGAAGGTGGAAAAGAAGAGGCCGAGGCCGATGCGCTGCAGCGGCGTGACGCCGTCGGCCTGGCCGGAGAGGCGGCGGGCGAGGGGGACGAGGAAGGCGTCGTAGAAAGGGACGAGGAAGATGAGGATGAGGTAAGGGATGGCCTGGAGAGATGCGGGAGGGATTTGGAAGGTTTTTGTTAGGTGTGTGTTCATGGCGCTGCCTTGTTGGACTGAGAATGTTTGGAGCTGGGCTAGAATGGTGTTGAAGACAATGGTGCATGCGAAGATTGGGATCACTGAGATTAGTGTCTTCACTTGATCCACTTGTGTCACATTGCATAGCCTCCATGGACTCTCCTTTGTGTTGCTTGCTCCCTCTTGGCTTTTGATACAAGCCTTGTCCAAAAACCTGCAACATTATTCAATCAGGTGTAGATCAGCATTGGTGCCTTTTGCACAAAGTACAATATGGTATTATAAGAACAAATTGATCATGTTGCTGCTTACACTATTATCGTAGTAGCCTATTGACTTACTTAGTTTTAGCCAGTTAAGTAATCTAGATTGATTTATTAGTTTGGACCGATCAACTATGGGTAATAGTTTATCTCCTTGTGACCTATTGCTGGTTAGAGTCATAAGGTCATATTTAGTAAACAATTTTGAATAGTGACTATGAATTTTTCTCAGTACTCAAAATAATTGATATAAGGTCATATTTAGTAAATATTTTTAAATAGTGACTGTGAATTTTTCCCAATACTCAAAATAATTGATATATAATACCAGATACAACCCAAAAAGCATACATGATTGTATCTGGTGAATAATA
Organism: Ipomoea triloba; assembly: GCF_003576645.1. NCBI lineage: Eukaryota > Viridiplantae > Streptophyta > Magnoliopsida > Solanales > Convolvulaceae > Ipomoea > Ipomoea triloba. The sequence goes on along the minus strand of NC_044924.1, from coordinate 2,763,237 downwards.
GACATGGTGTCAATGGGTATAGGAAACTTTTTCATAGTACCATGCATCAGGTACATCAGAAACTATTACCAATAATATTATCCAGAGTGATCATGTATGTATATATGATAATACCGGATGCAAAAGAAATTCTATTGGCAGAAATATATATATTTTTATATAAATATTCCAGGTCATAAAAAAAATGTTTTTTTCTTATACATATGAAGTGTGTGTATGTATATATATACCTGAATCCATTACTATAATGAAGAGTGACAGCATCATGAGACATGGAGGTGTGGCTCCCATGAAGCATCCCTGGATCAGATGGAAGTTCATGTTTTCTCTTCAAAAACGCTGCCACAAAAACCTGATAGATGATACATATACATACATATATATACCAAAATAAAGAAAAAAAATTAATTATTAAAGAAAAAATTGAATTGTAATGGAGAAGATGGTAACAAAATATGGGCATATACAGTAGAAAAGAATGATGATGAAAAATTAAAGTGAAATGAATTGAATGATTACTTGAGCAATGGGGGTGACAATGTGTCCCTGAGGGGGCTTATTCCGGTAGAGAAGGGCGCCGGAGATCAAGGTGATTAACCCCACGGCCATGACGGCGGCGGAGACGCCGAAGCCGACGTCCATGCCGGAGTGGGTTTGCAGCCAGACGAGGAGCGTGAGCGCCACGAGCTCCCCCATGGAGAAGGCAAAATACGCAGCATTAAAGTACCTAGAAAGAAGCTTAGATTGTGTTGGGTTTTCTTGGCTGAATTGGTCGGCTCCATGGGCGATCATGTTGGGCTTCACACACCCACTCCCTAATGCCACCAAATATAACGCCACAAAGAATATCAGCGCCTTAAACCCCTTCGCCTCCTCACAATTCCCCCCTTCTAATACCATGTTGCACTCTCCTGGTTTCAGCTGTGGCAGATGAGCTTGCACAGACAACAATATAAAACCCTACACCATTACAACATTCTCATCAGTTCTAGCCCCCAGGCTAAAACCCGACTTTACAATTGCATTAATAGTTCGTTTATAAACCATCTTAAGCCCCTACCAAACTAACAGGCAACTTTACAGTTGTATTAACAGTCTGTTTATCCACTGTCTTAAGCTGCTACCAGCCTAAAAACCGACCTTACAATTGTATTAACAGTCTGTTTATCCACTGTCTTAAGCTGCTACCAGCCTAAAAATCGACCTTACAGTTGTATTAACAGTCTGTTTATCCACTGACTTAAGCTACTACCAGTCTAACACCTAACCTTACAGTTGTATTAACATTTTGTTTATGACTGTCTTAAGCTACTAGGTTAACAACCGACCTTACTGTATCAGTAGTTTTGTCAACTCTCAGCTAATAGCCAACTTTACAGTTTACATTAGCAGTTTATTTAGCCAACAACCGACTTTACAGTTGTATTAGCAGTTTGTTTGTCAACTGTGAACGGGGGTTTGGTTAAGGATTGATGAGTAGGGAGAAAAGGGGAGGGATAAGGAAAACGTACAGAGAGTTCGACAAAGCCGAAGATAAGCATGGTCCAGAAGCAACCAAGATAAGAATCAGAGAGGTATCCACCAAGGAGGGCTAAGATGAAGACAGTTCCAACAAAGTTTGTCACTATGTTGGCAGACTTTGACAGCGAAAAGTGCATCTCATTTATCGCATATGTTATCAGGTTGTTCCCAACCGCCGCTATCGCCATTATCTCAAATCCTTGCAGCCCTTCATCCATCATTTTTAATTTCACACCAAAAATTATATTCAGTCACAAACACATAAACATATATGCATGAAACTTAGTACTATATATCATGTTTTAATTGCGTACTAACCAAGAACAAAAGCAGCGGCTCTCATTCCGCCATGTTTACTAGGATTCGCAGGTCTGCCTCTCCAGTCAAGGGTGGTTGTTGTTTCCTCGGAAACATCATTGTTGTTGTCTTGCTCTTGCCTCCTTCCTCTCTCCATATCCATTCTCACAAAGCTTCAGTTTTTCTGTCTTTCTTGAAAGACCAAAAGGAGATTATAGATAGAAAGAATATTTTGAAGAAAGGGGCAGTTTCAATTCTCTCTTGGTATGCTGAATTAACCAGCCATCTGCCACTCATACTTATAGCCACCCCAATTATAATTATAATATAATAATAATAATAATAAATTTTGGTGCCGGAGAAACAAACAGTTACTACAGGAAGATGTGCACTGTACTGGTGAAATTAAATCCCGTCGGATGATTATAGCCGACAAAAAATATAAATCAGCTTAGACTGTTCATAGCTGAATTGAATGACTCAAACGAAAAGGATTAATAGAGTATCATGTTATTAAGTTAATAGTCTGATCAACTTGGTTAGAGCTGTTTTAATATATAATATATAATAATTTATGATTGGTCAACATTATTGCATCAACAGTGGATAATCTTAGTTGGATAATGGACAAAAATTATTGTGTTAATGACATGTATTCGAAGGTCTAATAATGTTGGGTTTGGGACCATGGGAGCATACATACATCACTCTTTAGGGTCGTCAAAGTTCCACATCCCAAATAATTATTAAGGCCACTATATATTATAAATGTATTTGTAAACTCAATCATATTCTTTGGTGCAAAATGCAAACCCCTTAGCTTCATCACTTACTGGTGGATGTAATTAACCACATTCTTTTTTTAAAGTCAACTTCTCCAATCTTCCTTCTTCTGTGATACACAAATTAAATTAATGATAATAATATAATAATAATAAATAAATAATTAAAAAAGTTATTTAATTTCATCCTCTTTCTTCATTCTAATAATCATTTATTTTTGAAAAAAATGACACTTTTTTTTTAATCTTTCATTTACACCGTCATTACTTTTTGCCCTTAATTATTTATGAAGTGGCTTTATTCTTCCATGAATTGTGTATGAATATAAATGAATTTTAAAACCTAAGTCTAATGTTTCCAAAAAAAAAAAAAAAACCTAACTCTAATAAAATTCAAGGGCTAAAAAACAAAAAATCTATTATCCAAGAATGTGCACTAGGTAAACCTAGCTTTGTGACCATAGCCGGCAAAGGATCACAATGAGGTAAATTAGCTTAAGTTATTTATAAGTGACCAATTCAAATTAAGAAGGCTAATAGGCCACTCGCACACTTAGATAGGAAACCAAATACTTGTACATTTCTCCGTTTTGGAAAATTGATGTGATTATAGAATGAGAAACTAAAGAAAAAAAACTTAAAAATGGAAGTAAATAATGCAATTGAATATTCTCCATTGTCAATCGTTAAAATATATGAATTACTAAAAAAGAAAAAGCATGCATGTTGGTAATGAGGAATGACAATAAGTTAAACAAGAGATTGGATGCCACACCATATCACTCACCTATATTCCACTGTTAATAGAGTTTTTAACACTTAGTCCAACCAATTGTGGGGTTAATATATGCTCATTATGGACATTTACAGCAATATTATAATTATTTAATTTCTTTTATACACAATAAATTAATTATAAAAATCACTATAAACTACAACTAAATAATAAATTAAGAGCTAGCGGCATGAAGTGACCCATCATGGGTTTGAGCTTCAGTGGAGATAGTATTAGCTATTTGTGTTTCATCAGGTTAAGAAAGTAGTTATTAACTCTTTGTGCTTTAGCAAGTTAAGAAAGTAGTTATGGACAAGTCGCGATTAACCTCCCCAACGCACTCAGAGAGGGGTAGTACAAACTGAAAAACATGATTTATAAAAAATAATAATAAAAATAAAAATTACCCCCCTACCCCCCCCCCCCACCAAAACAAACCACTTGAGTTCTGAAACCATAAAACAACAACCGACAAGACGACAGTAGGGTTAATCGCCGTTTGGTACAATCGTACAGAATTGAAGTGGAGAGAACGAGACAAGGAGAGTAATATCATATATGATTGTCCTTTAGATTTTTATTTTTTTTACTTAGATATACATGCAGTAAAACTATAATAACCAGTGTCGAAAAGGAGAGTAATATATGATTGCCCTTTGGTTTTCTATCTTCTTTTTTGTCTGACATTTCAAGAAAAAGTAATAAACACTCGTCGTTAGATTCAGGCCATCATCTACGAGGTGGTCGAACAACGTTGAATGAAGCCCACAAGACCACGAAATTTATTACAAAAAGAAAAAAAAAATGTATTAATACCTCAGTCGTAAGTGGACACTTTGAGAAATCTATAAATCATTAATGGGATAATTAATGGTGTCTGATTGTGTTATTAGGTTTTTGCATATATCTTGGTAAACATTGTGGCATGATGGTGATTATTGCACAAGCATCCTAGTAAAAGTGATTAATTAGATTAATTATTATTTTTATCTACTGTAAAACTTACAACTCTACTCGAAAGTGCACCATAGATGATGTCTGTTTTGTGACCATAACCAAGAAATGACCAGAAAAAACAAGCTGACCTAAATTTTTTGTTGTTGACAGACTCAAACTGATAAAGATCAATAAGCAAGTAACAATAGAGTTGTCCTATATTAATTAATTTTATTAATTAGTGTGTGAATTCTAGCTAATAATAGAATCTGGATTCAACACAAGAGGAGAAAGCTATTGGAAGTGAGTGGGAATGAACCCAAAAGAAAGATTGGTTTGCTTTAATTTGAGTGCCTAACCACCAACTCATAATAACTTCTTCTTTGACAATTAATGGGTGGTATGGGGGGAAAAGGTAATTAATGGTATATATTTTAGTTTATTTAATTTCATTTTCTTTTTTTGAGAGAATTATTTAATTTCATTCTCTAGATACACCTTTTTGTATCTAGATTCTAGGTTAATTATGTAGTGCCAATTCAATATATGTAAAATACCTTTTCATTTGGAAATCTTCATAGTTAATACAAATTCATTGTCTTGTATATATGCATTGGTAGAAAAATGCTTCTTTTTACTTTCTTACCAATTTATTTTGTTCACGTATAAAAGACAGAAATTTTCATTTATTTCTCGACAACTAATATTTTCATTTCAAGATAAATTGGTAAAAAAAAAAAAAATTCTACCAATATATATATAAATGGAAGAAAATTTTCATCCACCCTAAAAGGTGGACATGAATTTTTTTTTTAAAAAAAAAAAATTGAAAACAATTATTGTGGGTGGATATTCTTTAATTAATTTTTCAACCACTTTTCTATAGAAGATTAAGTTCTTATTTTTTGAAAACCATGAAAATTTTTATTCACCGTAATGAACAAATTTTTTTTAAAAAAAATAGCCAATCGACCATAATTCGACCACATTTTTGTCTATTGAGCTTGGTGGACGATAATTTTGACGCATAAATTTCTAAACATGCATAAGCGTGGACTGAAACTCATTTTCTACAACAAAAAAGCGGTGATCGAATTGAAAATTAACATTTTTTGACAATGATGGTGATGTTATACCTCTTACAAAAAATTAAAAATAAGATTTTAAAAAAATAATTGTAACACCACCCAACATATATATACAATTAAGACCAAGTACCTAGAAGGCTAGAACGCATTAGAATTTGATAATTAAATAATTAGAAAGATTGGCTCCATCCAGCTTCAATTGTAAGATTGTAGAGTGCAAGACAACCTAGTCCATGGCTAGGGTATATTCCGACCTAAAATATGAATAATGTGGATTAGAATATTAGGGGACCACGCTCCATCATTTGCTAAAGGTTTCTTATATATTAATATAAATGTTGACTATTTAGCTATGGTGCAAATTAATGGGATTGAAGAAAGTATGGATCTCTATCATGTAATTCTTGATTCTTTTTTTTTTTATAAATAATTTATGACGCAGAAAACTCGTAATCACTACTTAAAAATGTGTAGTAAGTAATGTTGCTTATTTACAATAGCTCGACCGATAAGGTGTGATAGTAATAATCGAATTCATGACTTTCTAATACGAGAATCATGTTTCAACTACTAATCTAAGAAATAAATTTTTACCACTTTTTGGTGATCGAACATCTTTAAATTTGTAGCTGCGACTTGTTCATATTATTTTGAATAAAATCCTAGTGCCAAAGATGAAATTTGTTACTTTCTTAATAATCTAAAAACTAAATTTATATGATAACCATTTGAAAGATTAAGGGCTTGTTTGGTTATCAGCGGTTAGCAGTTAGCGGTAGCGGGTTGTGTTAGCGGTTATCAAATAGCGGATTGTATTAGCGAGTTTGACCAGCGAAATGTATTAGCGGTTTGTAAAAAGATGTTTGGTAAAATTAGCTGTTTAGATTAGCGGTTAACATGTAAAATGACCAGAAGAGTATACATATAATACTACTCCGTAATAATAATAATAATAATAATAATAATAACAATAATAATAATAATAATAATAATAATAATATTGTTATTATTAATAAACCAAAAAAAAAAACCAAAAGAAAAAAAAAAAAAACTAAAAAGATGTGGGATCTTTGATCCCACATCGTAAGTTGTTAAAAAAAGGGGCCTTGAGCTCCCATATAAAAGGGAGCTCAACGCCCCTTATTCTTCTCTTGCCTACCAATGGGCAAGAGAAGAGAAGCTTCTAAATAACGTAGGAAATTTTTTTTTTTAATAAAATGGAGGGCGTTTTGGGGAAGAATTAATTCTTCCCCAAAACGCCAATCCCAAACGCTGCTATTAGCAGCGTTTGGGATTTCAGCGGTTTGGAGCAAACCGTTGTTAACCGAACGCCTTCTTTAGCGGTTTGACTTGGTCAAACCGCTAAAGTTGGTCAAAACCGCCAAAATTTGGCGGATAAGCTGTTAACCAAACACACCCTAAATTAACACTACTATCATAACCAATTGAGGAATTAATTAGGACTTGCTTCAATTCTAACAGCAGGGTGGTGAGAGCCTTATTTTTACCACGGATATTACTGGTTTGAGTTTGAGTTACAATATGATATTGATTCTCAAACTTACACTCAATTTACCACCTTATGAGCTTAGGGTGGATTTATGGGGTCTAAGATATAGTCTAGTTTTGCCATAAGGTTATTAGAAAAAAAAAATTTAAAAGTGTGAATTGTTTTAAATTTGAAGAATATATATATGGATTGAAGTTGAATATATAGAAATGGTGTGCATAGGAGTAGATGGTCCCATTGGAGTGTTGGTAGTGGAATGAAGTGTAGAATTCAAAAGCCATGTCTCCACTTTGTCTCCCACATTATCCAACACACAAAAACCTCTCCTCAACTTAAACATTGTATGTACTTTAATTTGTGAAAATTAACCTCTCCACACCCACCCATCCATCCATCCAAAAAGCCTACCACATCACATTCGACATAGATTGTATGTGCTACGTTGGCATGCACTCAAACCCTAACTTCATCACCGACAACCCAATCCCTCTCCGCCACGTGTCCTCCTTTTCCTCCATTTGTGCTCCATCTACCCCCATTTGGCATCATGTTATTTCTAGGAAACCATAGCTGCTACTAGCTTAAAGAAAGCTATCAAAAAGGAGGGGTTTTATATTCAAATGTGTCAATGTAACAGCATTTAATTTTTAAATTATTTGTACAATAACAACATTTTAAAATTATTTATACAGTACCGGCCAATTTTGAATGGCCGAGCCCAAGATCCTGTCATCAAAACGTAGCACTAACTTCTACGCACATATATTGAAATAAAGTTACGGCACAATTGAGACTAACATGTGTTGGGAGGAGATTGTTGGGCGAGATGACTCGGAGGGTAAAGTTCAACAGTTGAAGCTGGTAGGTATTGGATGGGGATGGTTGAGGGATCACTCAAAGTGTCGAGTTTAACATCATGTCACTAAAACGTGGCGTTGATTCTTACGCAAGTGTAATGAAATAATGTGGTAAATGTTTGAAAAGAAAAGTTTATCGTATCCCTATTGAGGAACAGTAGAATGCTTCAAATGCTGTCAAAGTAATGGTGAACAAGATATAGGGGGTTAGTTTGAATGGCAGACTTTGTTCTCTTATAACCCTACAATCCACATGTCAAAGTGGTATAAGAAAGATGAAACCACATTCACCCCCATTACCCATAACCTAACCTCACCAATTTTCACTGTTCAATTACTTGAAATAAACATTATTGCAACTTTCCACTGTTCAATTAGTTGATGAAACAAACATTCTTGAAAAAATGAAAATGCTCCTCAAATGAAGAATATATATCTACACAAATGCCTATGGTTATCTAGTTAGGTGTTATTGTAATTACATTAAAGGCCACTATATTTGTCCATTAATTAGACCAGTCTGGTGCAAACGAAAACTAATCTGACTGTCAGAGTATGGTACCTATATATACCGACTTAAAAGGTGTCTCATATAGTTAGAGCCTACTCAGGACACATCATGGTCTAATCTAACACCCTCCCCAAAAATTAAAAGGCCACTATATAATGGAAAGTAAAAGTGCACCACCGTTATTGGCCCTCCGAAACCCCGCACCCGGCGGCGGTGCCAATGAAAAAAAACATCATATTGATGAAACATTAAATCAATGTTTTCTCACCTACTCATACAAGAAAAAACAACAAAATTTTGTACACGTACGCCTTCACATAAATATAAATGCGATTGACATTTGTATTGTGTGTGTGTTACATCATCAACTTTATACGAAATTGGAAGGAAGGAGAAGGAGAAATATAGATCTCGTCACCTTCCTACAATGTCTGGATATATACATATTATATTATTAAAGATGCCAATCAAAACCTGAATTTTCGATCGACATATAATTATTATTTTATTTAATAATTTCGTCGCAGCTGCCGACAATCTTTTGACTTCTGCTTTCTTGTCTATTGAGTATACATCCTAAAGGCTGGAATCATAATGCATGCATACCTAACCCATCATAATTAAAGCCACGGTTAATTTACACGGTATATATATATATATTATTTTCATTTATTTCTTTTTGGTGAAGATTTTCATTTTTTTTTAAATATGCATGCAAATAGACGTATTTTCTATTTTTTTTTTAAATAAAAAATATAGAGTTTTCCGGTTAATAAGCATAAGGCTGCATATGAGGTACATATCTAGTTTAAAAATTTATTTTTATATTTAAAACTTAATTTTTATAGATAGTAGTATAAAATTTAGAAATGTTTTGTTATTTTCTCTCATATTCCAACTTTGTTTAATATATATATTTAAAAATAATTTGAATAAGGCGGAAAACTTTCCATTTTGTTTCAGCCGTGTTGACCTGGCCACCATTTTCCATTTAAAATACTAATTAAAAATAATATAGATCATGAAGAAAAAAATGTTTGATATTCAATTCATTTTATAATATAAAAATAAAACTAAACTTTATCCTAAATTATTATAAAATCAACCAATAAAGTAGTTTGTTTTTTAAGAAAGAAATTCATTATGACTATTCAAGAGTGTGCACTTTAATAGCTTACAAATTACACATAAGAATAAATTGCACCAGAACATTTTGTACAGAACTCAATCAAGAATTTTGACAAAATCAAACATATAATATTTGTGTACGAGAATAATACTATAAATCTATAACCACTTAATAACTCATTTTGAGACAATATAATGATTTATTTTATTTTTTTTGAAATTAAAAAGATTGATACGCCATACGTGCACAAGTGGAGGCAGTGCACGTGTTCCTATCCAATTTTATGCCCTCAATTGGGGGATGACTAATGTGAAAGTTTGTGCGTGAAGGGGGGGCCAATATATAAAATTATAAAGTTTTAAAATGTTGCTGAATTTGTAAAAGTTTGAAAATTTTATTATTATATATTTCTTTTTTAGAAGTGGAAGATACTATTTGACCATATGGGTGAAATGTATAGTATGATATCTTAAGTTTGGAATATTTTAACATTGAGTATTAATATTTGATATATATTAATTTTGCGCATTGTGCATATAAAATATTATTTGAATTACATGTGAAACTGCAATTATATCATCCAACTCGAAAATTATAATTTCATTCTTGAACAAGTCAAAATAATTACTTTTTCTGCTCATTGAAGTACAAAGAGTTAATAAGTCAATATCGACTCCACTAAGACTAGAACCCACAATTTTTCATATAGGAGTGCAACCGGATGCCACTAAATCACAAGGTCTTGACATATTTAGTTGTACATGTAAAAATAATTTTTAAAAATCAAGAATTAAAAAGAATATAGTCCGATCCGTCACTAGAAATTGCGGATGCTCCATTGGACCCACATTTAAAACTTATAATGAGAATATCCATTTTTTCCCTAACATAATACACCCTATACAATGTACATTAATCAATAATCCTGTTTTATACCACATGCCGCATACTTTTGTTGTTTAAAGATCGAAACCACCGAAAAAACGCAATTTCTAACGTTTGACTATCGAAATCGGAGTCCACAAATATAATTGTGGGCAAATGGGCACACTAGTGCCTCCTCCATGTCCATTATTTTCAACCTGCGTGTTCATCGTTGACTTCAACATCAACTGCCACTACCGCCTCATCTATCTATCTGATCTTTGCGAATCTCATTTTTAACTTCAAATCTTCAAACCCCCCCCCCCCCCCCCCCCCC
>NC_044924.1:2729496-2751659 GCF_003576645.1 Ipomoea triloba | reverse complement strand
CCCCCCCCCCCCCAAAAAAAAAGTGGTTCATCGTGTATATAATTATATATTATGATTTGAATGGGATATATTTCATTGATATAATTGTACATGCGTAGCTGCCCGGCCAGGCCATTTAGTCAACATTCATGCATACATTTGACCCTTGCCGTTTGTAGCTCCATTTTTTAAGCTAGATTTCAGTCCTATTTTGACCCCCCAATGTATAGTTTAGCATTATCCAGTCCATGATATGATTTCTCATCAACCCATCTCATGTACCATTCTTGGGTTTTGAATTTCATTATATGATTTCGAAGATGTAACCACCCACCAAGATTTAGGACCGAGCAATGTGTTATTTCTTAATTGATAGTTTAAGTATAATATATGTGTAGGATAGCGTGGAGGTCCAAACTCATGACTCTTCATTTAAATCTAATACTGATATTAAATTAAATGACAGTATTTTGTATCAATTAAGAGTTTAAACTGATAAGTAGACTACATGTGTTTTATGTTTTATATTATATTATGCTTGACATTTAGAAGTTGAAATAATATTAAAAATATATATAAAATGAGTGTGAATAAATTGATTCTTCAAAATACATCGAGTAGTGTATTAATAACATGTTAAAATTGTCATTGTATGCGAGTCATTGTCTCAATCTATAGGGCATTGACGCATGAAGCGCCTTAGCGCATATTACAACCCTAACTAGTGTGAATGTTGTAGAGACAAGGTCGGATGATATAATTACAAGTTCAATATATATAATTACGAGGCTGGACTTCACTTAGAGTACAATTTTAATAACGGTTGATGGCTTTCCAGTAATTCAAAGAAATCTATTATTATTTAGTTTAAGAAATATGGCAACCTAATAAAATGATGGAATTGTCAAGTATTGATCGACATTTTACCTAATACATGTCATTAACCTCAAATTGTGAGTTGATATAACATCACTAATATAATTGACTATGAGAATTTCATCATAGACCATTGGATTAAGTCCAACCACAATCCAACCAGATTATTATTATGCACTGTGATAAATATAATCCCTCCAAATAAGCAAAATCTTTCCTTGAAAAGCGGAGAGTTCAAGCACATGCTCAAGATTTCATAAGATACCATATATAAAAGTGCTATGGGGGTGTATATATATTAAAAATTAAAGGCGTAACTGGTACATGTTGATCATATTTGATACAATTATGTATAATATTACTACTACTACGCTTAATTTTTGAGTGTATAAGTCAAGTCGTAATTCCTTTGACCGGAAAGTATATACGACCTTAGTGGGGTAAGTCTAGTGTAGTTGGATGAAGTAAAAGTCCCTCCCCCAGTAATAAATGCGCCTTATATAGGCAAGGATTAGGACACATGTCATGGAACCAGTATGTTTTACACATGAAGGGTGCAAGTTGGCCGATCAAAGAGTCGATGTCAAGTGGTTTAGCCCAAGGGAAAGGAAGGACGAGACGTGATTAGACAATGTGTCAGGTGGGCCTCGACCACAGTAAAACAAGGGAGTGAGCGTTTTTTATTCCCGGTTTTAAAGTAAACTCTTCTCAGTCACTTCGACTGGGTGCTCAGGAAGAGCACTAATGATTGTGCTTGACCTTGAATCACTATAACTATTTCAAACTCAAACTTGTGTCTATCTAGATCGACTCTTTAATTTGTGCGCACACTAGGGATAGATATATGATAAATGCTTCTATACATACAACCGTGTATTATTTTGATCCGTCCAATTGATTGCATTAAACCCAATGTGTTTTGCACTATACATATACACGGGTTATATATATTATGCTCGTGAGATCAGCTTAGCATTACTGCTATATAATTAACCTGAGTGTATCATCACTCACATCATCAATCAAATCGAAATCTATGAATAAAGAGATTTGCATGTGAGTGGCACCTGCGACCTGGCCTTTAATTTGCTTGAGAGATGCGATGAGAATTGAAGAAAAATGGAAATGGGCTAAGGAAACTAGAGGGCGGGCAGATTATTTTGCACCAACAGCCTCCGAGGATGCCGGCACTACATTGCTTTTGCGATTTCACAACCCACCCACTCACATTACCATTTTGACTTCTTTCCATTCCCATGTCTTGTCAACATCACTCCACCCTGCACAAGATACCACCTCTTTTGTTCAAGATTAGGCCATGTTGTCCCTCTCAAACTCTCAATCACAACTTATATATATTGAAATTATTGATCAAGAATGGTAGGGTTGTCATGAGGTGAAGGGTTGGACCATTGGATTTAGTTATGGAGCAATTTTAAATCTTCAGGCAAGCTGTCTCACCCAATAGTCAATAGAGGTGCCTACAATTTAGCGCTGGAATTAGTCACTGTGTTTGACGGTGAAAATTCTGGACTACACTCAAAAAAAATTGAGGAGTGTGATTTATTCCGTGCATATTTTCAAATAGTGCTGGTAAGTTTCTCTCGTTATTTAAAAAAGAATGATAGGTTTTCAGAATTCATACGTTGATACAAATTTTGTATTGAGTAATTTTCAAGCAGTTGAGTTTGTAATTTGAACCATATATTGTTTTTAATTTACGATTAAAAAAAAGCTCATTTTTTAAAAAATATGGTGTAAAGGAAAACAAACTACTCAATAGAGACTACAAAGGCTTAATTAGAATGTGCTAACCATGTGCCTCGACTAGGAGCACTTCCTAATACTGTCAGAAAAACTATTAAAGTTGTGAAACATGTGAAGTGGAAGTCGTCTAGTCAGTACATATGTTAGCCTTTCGAAAAACAAAGTTGATGTTACATACCGAATTTCATTTTCAAGATTCCTTAATTGTCTCAAGCAAATAATAACGGGGACCACTGGGCTTGCTAGCCACCCAAAGTTTATCCGGATCTATTTGTGAATTACTCTCCAACTTTACAAGTCTAAAAACACAAATCTTTACCCCAAAAAGAAAAAAAAAACATAATATACCATAACTTAGTTGTGATTTTTTATCCAAAACCAAACTTTAAAAGATTTGTATACTAAGCAGGCCTTGTGCATACCATAAAAGACATGAATTCCTAGTTTCAACTGATAATTGGCCCAATCCAAGAATTTGTTAAGAAAATACAAAGCAAAATGTCCGAGGAATATGAATGGTCACGTGATGCACACTTTTCAAGTATAATTTATGTTGGGCATTTTCCATCTTGAGCCCAACATAGAACGATCCAGCCCATACATTGGACATTAGAAATTTGGGCTGATCAAAATGGGCCTTTAAAAAACGAGGAATTTGGATAAAGGCCGGCCGGCAAGGAAACGTGGCAGTTAACAGTTGGAGCGCGTAGGATGGCAGACGCGACAAGCGGCGAACAGTAACGCGGTCAAGTCGAAGTGAGTAGTGAGTTGTCGTGGGAAGATTGTTGGATAAAGTTACAAATGTACCCTCCAACGGACTTTTCTGCCCTTTTATGGCTTTGTTTTTCCGCCTTTGGGGTTTCCTTGAAGGGCGTATTCTACTAACTTTGGAACTAGTTCGGCATTTCCAAAAACGTCCCGGCAAATGGCACTTGGACACTGGAATTCACGGACTATTTCGACTTTTATTACTTCTTTATTATTTTGATCCAATTATCACCTCAATATTCTTTGTTAGACTTCCTTGCTGTTATCAACGGGAGTAGCTTAGATTTATACTCAACGCAAATTTTAATAAGATATAATTCTATTTTTGTCATAAATTTATAGGTGACAATTTACTTTTTAGTCTTTTATGATTAGAACATCCATTTTTGATCCTAAGTATTATTGTGGCATGACCATGTTTGGTCATTTATCAACAAATCAGTTTAAATATCATTAAATGCAATGATATTTTGGTCTTCAATTATGAATATTTTTTAAAAAATAAACATAAAGAATATAGCGGTTCAACATACTTTGTATAAAAAAGATTGAAATGTCTTTATATTTAACGATATTTCAACAATTTTGTTGCTGGAAGACTAAAATTGATTATTCAACAATAAAACTATGACCAAATGAGAATGTTTTAATAAAAAAAAAAACTAAAATTAGATTGTCACCTATAAATCCATGACAAAAATGGTATTAACTCTTTTAATAATCTGCAAAATTCCAAAAATCGAATTGGGGTTGGTAAAAGTCATTTTCATGTGATGAGTGAGTTCACCATGTTTAAAGTATTTTTCTATTATTATAAAAAATTAGACAAAATTATTTGACTTGACATAGATCTATCAATGAATAATTGTGATTCGGGTGAAATTGATATATGAAATATAGAGATGAGAAGTTTACTTTGAAGAAGATTGGTTGTGGATTTGAGAGGTAAATTACACAATTCAGCAGCACGCAATGTGTTCAGTAGGCACATGCTTGTTAGGCGATTAGAATGGTCGCTAGTTTGACAATCACTAATTCTCTTCCATTTTCAACTCTAATTGCAACAATTAATCGTTTTTACAGTATATATGCCATGATCTTTTACAAGTAGGTTTAATTGATATAATCACTAGCTTCAATCTTAACGAAATCTCTAACTATTGTATTTTTACCCTAATTGAGTGTGAACCACTGGAAAATAAATATGATTGTAAGAAAAATATTGATGCGAAAGGTCCATTAATGCCCAGGGGCAATAATGTAAAATACCATCTACACCAATAATCAAAGCAAGTGCAACTGCACTGCACTATGGAGTAGAATAATTAACATTCTATTAATGAGGCATACACTTCCGAGTTGTACTAATAATAAAATTAAGTAATGTCACTAACTCTTAAGGCAAAAAGCCAACCACTTAGTTGGGTTTTTGTTACACCAAGAAGGAGAATAACAAGAAAGAAAGAAAGAAAGAAAAAAGAAATGAGTTTAGATAATATGCTATGCAGGTGCATGAAAAGTATGCGTTTACTGAGTAAGTAAGTTACGCTAACGCGGTACTTGTATTGTAACTCTAACATATTTTAAGTAGCGATGACAATTTATATCAACTTGTGTTTGTTTATAAGTGAAGTGTTGATTTTATGATAGGCAGTGAACCATTTAAACTAGTTTATATGGACAAATTTAAAGAACTTTTATATATTGGGATACATGTAATAATGTAATATACTTATATATGTAATAAAATTGTATGTTTTTTAATCAAAGACACAAAAGTGTAAGAATATAACTTTATTAAACACAAAGTACTCATGACATCAGAATTATACTATTGAATTTATTACATATTTTAATGTATCTTTATACATTTTCTTGATGATTTGATCCTGTAAATCAAAATATGTATAAAACAAATCTTTACCATTTTATTTTTGTTTACATTGTTGAACCATAAAATTATCCCGACTTTATTTTTTAAAAGATATAACAGAATAATTAAAAAAATAGACAAAACGTGATTGTGCTACTATAATATGATTTATTATAAAAAACAAAAACTTGTGTGAGACCGTCTTACAGATTCTTATATGTGAACCGGGTCGGAATAATATTAAAAAATGTAATACTTATACTGAAAAATGTTATACTGATTAGGAATAAAATATTTATTACTTATAAGAGAAAATATACGAAATAATACTTTTGAAGAAAAAATGTAATACTTTTACAATTTTATTTGAAAATATTACAATTTCTCTTATAAATAACAAACACTTTATTTATGATTAGTATAAGTATTACATTTTCATGTTGATCCGACTTGTCCCACGAATAAGAATATGTTTGAGTGTATCACAGGAGAATCACTCATTGTTATGACTTAAGAGGAGATCCATGTCGTCAAATGCCAAAATTATGTCATTCACATATGTTGTCATCAAATCAGCAAACGTATTGCATTTCTATAAATGCGTCATATTTGACAATTCATTTGAATTTCATGAGCCAATCTATTACCAGTTCAATCAAAAGTATAATTATATAATTCCGATGCAAACATGCAATATTATTTGTGAAATATGCTAAATTATATCGTGATTGAAAAGTTAAATACGACATCACTATTCTTTTCATTAAGAAAGTTTAAGGTTTGATCCTCATCCAATTAGAACTTGTTTAAATTGAGATTCTATTCTACATTACTTGGTAAGTTGATATTAGAGTTAATTTCATTTTGGTAATAGAGTTATATGTGACAGTCCCTTTTTAGTCATTTTTATTAGAATATTAACATTAGGTATTAGTATTATCGTGGTATGACTATTTTTGGTCTATCTATCAACAAAATAGTTTTAATGCTGTTAAATACAAAGTCATTTCGATTTTCAATTATGATTTTTTTCACAAAATAAAAAATAAATATAAAAAATATAACAGAGTCAACTCACTTTGAATAAAATTGATCAAAATATCTTTGTATTTTACTACACTTCAACGAGTTTGTTGACAGAAGATAAAAATGATAATTCCACGAGAATATTAGAACAAAATGTGAATATTCTGATTAAAAAAATTAAAAATAGACTGACAATTATAAATTTGGGACAAAAAAAAAATTTGAACTCTTCCTCTAATTAGTGAGATAATGCAAGTGGAAAAGAGAGCTTAAATATGGAAGGAATCTCCATGGCAGGGCAGCACCCCAAGGAATTGTGTATCCTGGTGGGAATATTGTGGCGACACGCGCGCGTGGACAGTGGACCGGGAACCTGTTGGCATTCCAGGGCACTCATTATTCTACGCTCTGGTGGGGGTGGGGGGGTGGGGGGGGAGATACCCCACATCCCCGCACTGCTGGCTCTGCCAACCCCTGTCTCGCTGCAGTCCAAAGTCTATCCTGTTTGACGCCACTGCTCCACACAGTCCAACATACAACAAAGAAAAATTGAAGGTTTAATTTTTAATTTTTGGGAAATAAATATTCAAAGTCAGTGTATGGAGAGAGAAACAGATGGATACAATGAATATATACACGCATATTATGAGAGAGAAATTGTAAACTACTGTCGGCTCCCACCAGGCAAAGACCGTCTCCGATCTCTCTCTCTTTCTCTCTCTATCTTTTTTTTTTTTCAGCTTGGACTTCGGCGAAAACCCTAATTGGTTGATCGGTCAACTGAGGGTGCTGGGTTTGGTGTGGTGTATCGGGGGTGTGGAAATGACGGATTGTTCCAAGGTTGTGCTGGGGAATATTGCAATTCGTTTGAATATTTAAGGTAAAGTTTTGATTTTTTTTGGGAATTTTCCCCTTTGTGTTTGGTCTCGATTTTGGATTTTCTTCTCTGGCTGCGCTTATTGCTTAATTTAGCTGCTCCTTTGCTGTGAAAGCCGTTGAGCTTCTGGGTTTTGTGTGATGGTTAATTCTAGCTCCCTGGATTGGGTGGATCTGTTTTGGCTGTTTCTTGCTTCGATCTTATGATTTGGTGATTCGTTTGCTGAGAATTTAACTTCTTTCATATTTGTTGTGTTTTCTTCTTCCTGAATGATTTTTGCACAGTTTCTTTATGTTAAAAAAAAATGTTTTTTTTGATTAAATTATAGCGTAAAATCAGTTCTCCTCTTTCACACACAACGACCTAGAACTTGTCAAATAGCTGCTACCATCTTTTCTGGCCAAAATGTCGCGGGAAAATTGTGACGATTCAGCCTGAAATATGTTTGGAGATTTCATCGTGTTACAACTGAAGTAGAGGTTGCTCTTTGATACTCATCTAAGTTTGGGTAATTTGTAGATGTGGTGAAATTATAGGTCACAAACTGTAATCTAGTAGTGAGTTGAAGAAATTATTTTGGTTTGTAATAAGAAATTAGTCTGGTTTACTTAGTAGACATTCCAGTAATGGATGAATTTAAGTTTATGACATAATTATACATCTTTGAACTTGGCAAAGTTTTGTGCTTTTTGAGAAATCCATTTATTGTGAGCTTGTAGTATTGGGATTTTAAGATGCCATACAGTTCATTTACTAGTTTCTTTAATTGATTATAATGACTATTTTTAGTCTCAGTTTCAGTAGTTGGATCTGATTCTTCTTGTTTGGCATAACAGAAGCATTTAAATTAGGTTCAAGAGAGGGTTCGCTATCTAATTGAGTAATTGTGAGATTATTACACAAAAAAGTTCAACAGTTCAAGTAAGTTTTATGATGGCACACATTGCTGCAAATCATTTTAATGGAGGGCCTCATCCAGGTTGGTGTTCTATCTTCTGGTCAAAAGACTTTTTAAACTTTGTATGTAATTTTATACGGATTCATATTGACAAGTTGCTTGTCTACTTCCTTCCTCTTTTCCCTGCATTCCCCTCTACCCCCTTGAGTAACACTAGTTGAGTTTTTGCTATAGGGTCTAATGATCCTTTATACAAGGAGCTGTGGCATGCCTGTGCTGGACCACTTGTGACGGTTCCTCGTGAAGGGGAAAGAGTTTATTATTTTCCGCAAGGTCACATGGAACAGGTAATATTCGCCTGAATACATTTCTTTAGTCACCTAGATGTGGTTCTGGGGTTGTTTATGTTTTTCTTTTCCCCCATTATTACAAGATTTTTATGATGTAGAAGATTATTGAAGTCATTGTGTCCCTCTTTTTATTTCATTCTGTTGCAGCTTGAAGCATCTACCCATCAGGGAGTAGACCAGCAGCTTCCTTCGTTCGATTTACCAGATAAAATTCTGTGCAGAGTTCTGAATGTTCATCTTCAGGTAAGTTTACTTCACACATTTGGTTATAAATAGCCTTCGCCTGTGTTTGAATTAAATGCAGTACCTCTGCTTGTGCTGTAGGCTGAACCAGATACAGATGAGGTGTATGCACAAATAACTTTGCTTCCTGAACCAGATGTAAGTTTTAACTCCCTTTGAAAATTTAAACTTTTGTACTTGTGTGGGTTGACCCTTATATCTATTCCATATAATATTGTAGAAATTTTTCTTGATATTATGTTTACTTTATTCCTTTTTGTGGAAGCAGCAAAGTGAGATCACGAGTCCTGATCCTCCTCTCCCTGAACCTCAACAATATAATGTCCATTCATTTTGCAAGACACTTACTGCTTCTGACACAAGCACCCATGGTGGGTTCTCTGTTCTTAGGAGACATGCGGACGAATGTTTGCCCCCATTGGTATTCATTATATTCTTTTTGCAATTCCCTTAAGCCTTTAATCATTCTTCTCCTAGTTGATTTTAACTTTATGTTTGGTGTGCAGGATATGACTCAACAACCACCATGGCAGGAGTTGGTTGCTACTGATCTTCATGGCAGTCAGTGGCATTTTCGTCACATCTTTCGCGGTAACTTTTGCTTTTGAATTATGCTTTTCTATCATTACTCAATCTTTTTACTTGACAAGTACTTCACGAAATACCGATCCCTTAGTTAGCATGCCTTTTTATTATGTTGTTTGCAATAAATTGTATTGACAACAGCTAATTTTCAGGTCAACCTAGGCGTCACTTACTCACAACTGGTTGGAGTGTTTTTGTAAGTGCAAAGAAATTAGTTGCCGGAGATGCATTCATCTTCCTCAGGCAAGTTTCATATCTAACCTTTTTGTTATGGGAAATCACAAAGTGTTTTGCCTTTTTAGATGCCCTTGTTTCCCAAGTCAGGGTATATCATTCCCGACTTTTACAGGATGTAATTTTTATGAATGCAGGGGTGAAAATGGGGAGCTCCGAGTTGGGGTTAGGAGGCTCATGAGACAACTAAACAATATGCCATCTTCTGTTATATCAAGTCACAGCATGCATCTGGGAGTTCTCGCTACTGCTAAACACGCCATCACAACAGGGACTTTTTTCTCTGTTTTTTACAAGCCAAGGTTGTGCTGTGTGTAATTTTTGTATTTGTCAATTTTGCTTTGTCATTTTTTTGTATTAAACAACTAAATGCCTGATGTCCAGGACAAGCCGAGCTGAGTTCGTTGTGAGTGTGAACAGATATCTTGAAGCACAAGATCACAAGTTTTCTGTTGGAATGAGGTTTAAGATGAGGTTTGAGGGTGAAGAAGTCCCGGAAAGAAGGTATTTTCATAACATGATTGTTTTAGGTCTATGAGGATATGGCTTAGCTGAAATTTGCTTAGATTGCTGGAGTAGCTCAAATAAATAGATCATGGGTATTAACATTCTTCTACAGGTTTAGTGGGACCATCATTGGCGTTGGAGATAATAAATCGTGTAGATGGCCCAATTCTAAATGGAGAAATCTGAAGGTGATTATACTTACAATCATGTTTCTCCAATTATTTCATCCTCATGTCGTGGCCATTATATGTGTGCTTTGTTATTTCTATTTGCTTGGGAAATGAGTATCACTGATTTACATTGATTGCTTTTCAAAGACGCGTGTGCTTGTTCTCTTTTGTGCTATTCAGAATTATTGTTTTATTATCGGTTCTTTTTAATTGGGGATAATATCTAATCTGACAGCCATGTTTTCTGCCTTGATTTGTTCAGGTTCAATGGGATGAGCCATCTTCAATTTACCGTCCTGATAGGGTATCGCCATGGGATATTGAACCACTTGTTGCAACACCACCACAAAATCCCCAACCTCCACAAAGGAATAAACGGGCACGCCAGACAATTTTAGCTTCAAATACACAAGAATTTCCCGCCCAAGGTTTTACTTTTTTTTTTTTTTTTTTTTTTTTTTTTTAAAAGTACCTTTGTATTTGCTTAGTGTATTACTATAATATCTTATTCTTGTAACCTGTAACCCTCTTCCTGCAAATAAATAGGCATGTGGAAACCAACTGTTGATTCTCCCTCATCGTTCTCGCACATTGATCCATCCCATGCAATGGACCCTTATCTATCAGTAAAACTCTCTTCTGATTCGAAGGCTAACAACAACCTGGGTTACGGAGAGAATGATTCCCTGCCTTCTGTTTCCGCTAAATCAATGTACTGGTCTAATCAATCCAAAACAGACTCAACTGCACCGGTTGCTGAAAAGAGACAGGCAAATGGCTACAGGTTATTTGGAATTGAGTTGCTGGACCATTCAACGGTTGAAGATACCTCACCTGTGGCTGCACCTCCGGCTGTGGTGGAGAGTCATCCTAATCCACCTTTTGATACTGAATCTGACCAACATTCTGATCCATCAGACCCTACTCAATCTGACATCGATCCTGAAAGATCATCACTGAGATCCACCCATGAATCACAAAGCAAGCAGATTAGGAGCTGCACTAAGGTACTGTACCCACTACCCACTATAAATTCAATCGTTTCATTGAGTGGTTGAGTGGATGGTTGTGTACACAATGCCTTCTATCCAAAAAGTTCTGTTTCTCTAAGATCTTGAATAACCTTTGTGTAATGTTTTGTGCTCAAAATTTTCTCCTTCAAAAGGGTGCAGCCAACTTATTTATTTTTCCGGGTAATCGTAGGTCCACATGCAAGGAAAGGCAGTTGGGAGAGCAGTAGATCTTGCAGGGTTTGATGGGTATGAAGATTTGCTCAAGAAACTGGAAGCGATGTTTGAGATTGAAGGTGAACTGTGTGGATCAGTCAAGAAATGGCAGGTTGTGTACACAGACGATGAGGATGACATGATGATGGTTGGAGACGACCCATGGCAGTTGAGTCCATTCACTTTTCTCTCTCTCTCTCTCTCTATATATATATATATATATATATATATTTCTTGAGTACAGTTGACTCTGTTACAATGTAGTATCTGTTCATAACTACTTTTTCAACCAAATGAAGCACAAAGAGCTAATATCGCCTCCACTGAGGTTCGAATCCCCCCCCCCCCACCATGTGGGGGTGCAACCGGAGCCACTAGACCACAAGGTCGTTGGCCTATATATATATTTTTGTTAGACAAGTATAATCATGCGGTTTTTGCTGAGTTGCTAACCATTGCGTTATTCTATTGTATAGTGAATTCTGCTGCATGGTCCGAAAAATCTACATTTACTCGAATGAAGAAGCCAAGATGCTTTCACCTAAGATTAAGCTCCCTGCCAAGGACGTTAAACTAGGCAAGCCAGTTTCCGATGCTGCTCCAAACATCACCGAGGAACAGGCATGACACCTTCCTACCCCCTCACTCTTCCGAAGACAAAGTAATAACACGGGGTACCGGGAGGACATACCCCCCTCGTGATTTTTATTTTGACTGCAAGCGTTGTTGAGCCTGACACATAACTCATGCTGAAAGGGCCGATTTTGTTAGTTAACTTACCGTGTGGTGGTGGTGGGAAGAAAGATCAGATCGCGGGCAAGACACACAAGTCTGCACTAAAGATAAGAACTCCTATCCCTATCCTAGTAGTGTCTTTGTTTTCATGGTTTCTGTACGTTTTGCTTGTCTGGACTCGAGTTAGTTATGGAGAAGAAAGCGTGGACTACCTACCGCCTCTAATGTGGAGGTGAACAGATACTCTCTGTCTTTATTTATTTTAAATTTTTTCGGGATTTTTGTAAGCTTTTGTTTTTTTTTTCTTCATATAATAAAACCGTGTCATCATAATAGGTGGCTTCTGTGTATATATAAATAGTATAGTAAGTAGATAGGCATAGCCTTGCATTTTTCCACTGGGGTCTTATCAGTAATTATCACGTGTATGAATGGAAAAATTGTGTTTGTAATATGAGGTTTGTTTGAGTCTGACTTGTTCTTTGTGTGGCGTCACTTTTAAGGTGTTTTTAACGTTGGTGTGGTGATACATGTGTGTATTGTCAACATCATCCATGGTGTGTGGCGTTAGGTTCAGATGTATGCGTTGAATTTTCTGGGTTTAGCCTTTCGGCGAGTTCACACTTGTGTTCATTTTACTTGCTCTTGTTTTGATCAAGAAAATGACAAAAAGGAATAGTAAAAGGTTGGAGATTTGGGCTGGTTGATTTTGGTGCCTTGGCATTGGGCTTGTCAGGCTTAAATGGGTTTGGAGTCCTTATAATTGGGTCAAATAATATGGTATTAAATGGGCTGACCATTGAAGGATAATCTTTTGATACTATAAAACATGCAAGTAGAGGTCTTGATACTATTTTATCATAATCAATAAGAGGGTATAATTGGTAAGAACACTAATGATGTGTGATGGGGAATATACTTTGGGTATATCACCCCTCATATTGTACACCTACTCGGTATCTGGTCGGGACATCAAGAGAAATTATTTCCCGACCTTCACTGACCAGGATCTCAACATACCATACCTAAACCTTTAGCCGAGCCGATTGAAAGTTGCAATGACCTTGCTCTACTTGAAGGCCAACCTAATTAGTTCAGATCGAGATGGCCATCTTGAATAGGACCCCCTTGAGGGTTTAGACCTAGGCTACGCGCTTCAACTCAATCCCATTCTGGTGGGTGCTCAGTGTAGGAATCGTAGTACAAGTGGTTGGTAAGGTATTACTTCTGATCTCGCCCATTACATGGGTGAAACATGTTGAATGTGCCAGGAGTTCGGCATGTGCCTCCTATTCCTTCCTATAAATATCGCATTTATAGCGATAGAGGAAAATTTTTGACATTTTTTACCTAGTAAAATATAGCTCGAGACCTTCTGACCTCACGTCATTATCCGAACTCATAATTTAAACTAACAAGTAGATTAAGAATGGATCTCTATTCTGATCCGACCTCGTCACTTGTACACATTCGTGAAAATCATCGCATTTACCACATCAATGTGAAATAACCACTCTTCTCATTTTATTTTATCATAATCAATAAGAGGGTATAATCGAAAAGAACACTAAGTATATGAATAACCACTCTTCTCATTCGAGAAACACATTATTATGTCATATTTGAGAAACACGCATTATGCCATTTAATAATTACATTGAATAGTCGTCAACAATTGTCCAAGAATTTGTAACATCACGTTTGCTCTCTATTAATGCTCGCACTTCCATTTCTCGCTCACAAGTATCTTGAAGACTATGCCCGTGTTCGGTAAATGACTGTTACCTTTGTTGTTAGCTGATTGAGTTAGAGGGTATGACTAGTTGATAACATTAACTGATTGTAGAAAAATGTTTAGTAAATTAACTGTTAGTTGATAGCTGTTTGGTACAATTTTTTTCCCTCAAAAAGTTAATTGAAAAAGTTATTACAAAAAGCATTTTTGAGTTACAAAAAGCTGATTAACTAAACCTTTATATTGATTTTTTAAGTCAAATAGTTATTAGTGGTCAAATAAGTCAAAATTGACTGATAAAATTGTTATTTGTATTTCTTAACTAAACACTTATCACTTACCGCATTGCATCTTGAATGAGATTTTTGAACATTCACCCCAAAATGTAATAAAATTGTTATTTGTATTTCTTAACAAAATTTTAATCTTTATTAAGAAGTTGTTACAATCAATAAGTCTCTTATTAAATACCTTTTAAAAAAAAGAAAGTCAAAGAACACCTAAATGGAAAAGGCAGCCATATATGGTTGGATAGTTTGTGATATAAAGTAGCTCAACTTATCCAACTGTCAATTTACACCGCCATCTCAGCAACCCACAGAAGTCATCATAAAACACCAAGCAACGTTTGTAAAGTTAGATCACCAACTCTTAACCATCAAAGTCAAATCCACCCCTCCATATATAAACCCCACTCCATTTTATGCGGATTATCATCATATCCCACTATCTACTAGCTAGCTTCTGAAACGTTATTATTGAGGATGAGAAAAATGGGGTGTTTTTGGGGCGTTTTTGGCGTGGCTGTGATTGTGGTTTGTGGGTTAGGTGTGGAAAGTGAAGCTCAGAACCAGAAGTGCATAAACAAGCTGATGCCTTGCATGCAGTATCTGAATGGGAGCCGAGACCCGCCGAGTAGCTGCTGTGACCCGTTGAAGGATGTGATAAAGAACATGCCGGAGTGCCTGTGTGAAATGGTCAGTGTTCGTGGCAGCAATGAAGCTCAGAAGGCTGGGATTGATATCAACCAGGCTCAGATGTTGCCGGCTAGATGTGGCCAGCGTGTTAACTACATTGGATGTGTTCAAGGTATGTATGTATATATACTTCTTTCTTGGTAATTCCCGTCTCGTTACTCTGACTGGCAAAGGACCATAGGGTTGCAACAGTCTGACCAACTTAATTGACTGTGGAGTTGCTCTAGAAACCTGCCGCTTTAAGGGACAAGGTGTGTACTAGGTAAACCCTACTTTGTGACCTTAGCTGGTAAGAGGCCACGAGGTAAATCAGCCTAGATTACCCATAGTTGACTGCCTCAAACTAATAGGCCGCTCCTGCTGGGAGTCAAACTTATAAAATTGTTGTTGTTGACTAGAGTTGCTCTAGAAATTCGCCCCTTTTTGAGTGACAAGGTTTGAACTAGATAAATCTCGCTTTGTGGCCTTAGCCGGCAAGAGGCCACAAGGAGGCAAATTAACCAGATCAGTCACAAGGAGGTAATCTGAGATTACTCATAGTTGACTGCTTCAAATAAAGAGGTAATATGAGATTACTCATAGTTGACTGCCTCAAATAAAGAAGGCAATAGACTGCTCCCGCTGGGAGTCAAACTTGTAACATTATGGTTGTTAAGTCAACAACTTGATCAACTTGACTGAAGTTGCCTCCATTATTTGTGGCTTTGGAAGCCTATATGCCGGGCTTTCAGGGTATGCATGCATGCATGTCATTGGTCTAGACTCTAGACAATTATACTATGAAACAAACATGTTATATACATATATGTTTTAGTATATACTTGGTTCTTGATTCTTGAATGCATGTTTTCTTCAGGTTCTGAATCGAATGCTGGCAGCCGTTCCTTCCAGTTTGCAAGTGTGATAACTGCAGCTTCTTCATTGATTATATTAGCTGAAATTTTGTGGGCTTCATATTTTGCTGATCTCTGGCAAACTATCTCATGATCTATGCTCATATGTACACATTGTATTCCAATTATTACACTTTGTTATTTTTTATAGAATTATGAGGCTTTTCTTTTACTTTTTGTGGCTTCATATTTTGCTGATCTGTGGCAAAGCATCTCCTGATCTTTGATACTTTTCATATCATTAATTTTCACAATCAATAATCATCACCACATATACATGATCCACTTAAACACCATTCTAGTAAATTAGAAACAGAAAACTGAAGTAATGAAAATAACTTCAACTAAGTTAGTCAGACAAGTGATTTGGTAATACACGGTTTCAAATTTGACTTTCAAGTGATTTGGTAATACACGGTTTCAAATTTGACTTTCTGTAGGAGCTGTCTATTTACCTTTTTGGTTGTCGGCTTCACCCAAAATGCAACTTCGAGTAGCAACTGCAAACTTTCTTCCCATAAATAAGGAAAAAAATTGTATACATGATTGTAATCTAAATATTCCATCCATGTCATAGTCCACAAAATTGACACTACTTGCTGTTATAACACAAATTGCTCCTATCATTTTATGTATCTGATAACAACAATCAAGTAAGCCTAGTGTTTTGGTACCAAAGGGCAAAAATGGAAGCCTCACCATGGCCATGTAAATTGTGTCTCATTCCGAGCTGAGTAATCTGTGAAGAGAGATGCCATGGAATATGCAAAAAATCTTTAGCTTACCCAGTATTTCCATGTCTGTCCTTCAGAGAGATCTCACCTCTGGTAGGTATCCCGTTGCAGGATGGGTTTTCTCCATTAGGGATTTCCGTCAACTAGTTCAACATTTGCCGAACAGGCTTTAAGTATGTGTATTACAAGTAAAGCGATGCAGCAAAGACGATATCCCTCTTGATCTTGCTAACGGCATCTTCAAATTTGGATTCAAGTTCGGTTTCTCCGATAGATTGTGCAGCTTGTATTAGTTGTTGAAGAACTTCCTCCAATCTCCTGATAGCCCTAATTAAACTGCCTTCAAAGACCTGAGTGAATTCCATGATCTCGTAAAATTTGGATCCCTTAGCCCAAGCATAGATAGCTTCCATGATGTCAGGTCGGAAAGAACTCACAAAGTTCTCAACATCTATTTGAACCTGTAATAAGCATAACAGAAAAAGATCATGCTCTCGCATCAACAGAAGTAGAGAGCACATCGAAGGAAATCATAATAATCATCGAGTTTTGGCCAATAAATGGAAATGCAGAGCAGCAAAAACGAAGTACCTTGCACTCGAGCTGAACTTTGGCGACCTTCCAAGCTGCATCTTGTAATTGTGTGAACAGCAACTCAAGCTCATCCCGGGGCTTTTGAGCATCCTGAAGTTTCTCTTGCCACACAAAACAAGAAAGCAGAGATACCATCTCCTCTACTTTAATTTCCTTGAACACACCATTAAACATAAGCTCAGTCAGAGTCAGTTCATCCGCACTGCTGATTTCACAGGCTACTTTCCCCTTCAACTCTACAACATCATCTCTGCTGATGTATCTGTACATTCACAAACCATTTAATCACTTTGAAGGGATCGTTTACAAAAAGAGAATGCCATATGAAGAAAAAAGTGAAGAGTTCTCCAATGTTGTGAATCTATAAAAGATATCAAGAAAAATCAGATAAAGAGAAGAACAAGATTAAGACTGAAACAAAGAACCTAAATACAATTGATAGATTTGTCACTATTAAAGGATGGGGAGATGTTTGACTGTTAGATAAGTATATTTATGATCTTTAGAAGAGAGAATATATAAACAATTAGAGCATGCTTTCCACAGGGAGAGGATTTTCTCCAGACTTGTCCATACTTAGGAGTGAGGATAAGATTGTGCCATGTCATCATAATTTCATTCAAGTATCACTGTTTATTAATTCTGTTAACCCAAATTAATTTCTCTGCTCCTGTGCATTCATACACTATGGCACATTTTTTTCCTCACTTCAGCTCAAAGTTTTTGCAGGAATTAAGATACATAGACTATTGACAACAGAAACTAGAGTGGTGATCTTATTACCCAAGTCTCCTGAGGACTCTTTTCCTGGCTTTAAGTTCATCTTTGAAAGCTAAGACAGAGGATGAACGCAATGATTTCTTGATTGATTTGATTCTGGCTGTAAGCTCTTTCTTTTTGTGCAAAACTTTAAGCTTTTCCTCAATAATAGGTGATTTTGATATGTCATGCTTTTCAAACTGGCTCTCCAACGCCTCTATCCTGCGTGCAGCCTTACTGTATGAGCTATTTTTAACCTGAAGAACATGTGTTAATTGAATCATTTGAATGAAAACCAAGACAAAAGTTCTAAAACTGCTAAAACATAAGATTGGGATGAATACCTTCATGTCATCTTCTGGGTGTAAGAGAGGCATGCCACCTTCTTTAGCATATCTAGAGAGAACTTCAGAAACCTTTTTCAAGGTATGAGCTCGAGCTTCCAATGGTATAAGGTCCTTTGGTATTTTCAGGCGAACACTACTCAAACTGTCAATCTGTTGAGATATGTTTCAGGATAAATATAGGGTACAGTGATTAAGGGACTACATTTGTACAGGTACAGTTAAGGCAAGCTGAACTTATTACTGGTATAAACAATTTGCCAGATAGGACTAGAAGTCATTTCTAGAAGTAAATGGTATGCCACATATAATGGTTCCATATAAGGAAATCCACATACCGCATAGTAGTACCAAAAAGCTTACCTTGGATAATGGAACAGAAACAACAGCAGCTTCCCCAGGATCCTTTAAGGGAACAATTTTAGTGGATTTTTTACCAAGTTCATCTTTATGCACCATACATCTAGTAAGAATATCTACTGTGTAGTTGGCATCCTCTGGTTTCTTATCTTCATCATCTGAATGAACATAGAATAACTGCATAAGAACTTGAAAACCAATGAAACCCGTATCAAATTGGACTCATCTCACCTTTAGAAAGGCCTTTTACCATCTCAAAGTTAATTATGACTCCCCATGTCACGTTTTCTTTAATGGAGAAGGAGGGAACATTTTCATTTGTATTTGTACAGTATACACCTGCAAGCCTGCCAGGCTGCAGAAAAGGTAAGCAATACTTTGGAGAGAAGACTATGTCACGAACATCGTTTTTTAGGCTCTTGTGCTGTTGTAACAGAGAGTAATAATCCTCCAAGCTATCTTCTTCTTCAAGAACAATTGAGTCTCTCTCTTCTGCAAGTATTTTTGCTTGCTTCTGCAAGCACAGCTACAAAATGTAACAAAAGTAGATTAAAAAATAAAAGAAATATTAGTACCACTCAACTGACCTGAAGATCAGGAATTGCTTGGTCTGCCTGAAATTGATAAAATGAATTCCTAAGCAAATTTTCAGGATCACCATCTTCACATCGTATCTGATTTAACAGCATGTTGTAGCTAAGGTGGAAAGCACTGCAAAAATCAGCAATGAGTATAAGTTCACACGCACACAGACAGGAGGGAGCTTACAACAAGACATCAGACATGTAATCCTGAAAATACAAAATTAGGCTGTCTGGCAGCTTAAATAAGGCTAGCGAGAAAAAAAAAAAAGGTTTATCACAGGAAGAGAAGTAGAAACTCAAATACAAAGGTAAAATATCAGACTTGCTGGAAAAATTAGACAAAGGCACTAAAGATGTTAAGATTGCGGCAATGTCCAACCAAGAATCAATACCTATTCAATGGATCAGCACTTCCTTTTAGCATCAATTTAGCTGTAGAAGGTTCAAGCTTCTCATCAACCATCAGGATGCAAATCCCCCGGTCATCAATTCCTCGACGACCAGCACGCCCACTCATTTGTATATATTCACCACTGGATATCCATCTAAACTTATCTCCATCAAATTTGCGCACATTTGAGAAGACAACAGTTCTTGCAGGCATGTTTAACCCTATGCTAAAGGTCTCTGTGGCAAACAAACACTAAAATAAAATTATCAATATATGAATTCAAGTAAAGATCTTCGAATAGTTTCACAAATCACAAGGGGAAACTAATCATCATGGTCAGTATGGAATGAGAAGACTTTTCCCACAAACATGAGAACAATGCCATAGATGTGTTTAATCACATGACTTCAGTCTCTTATTATATATTCCAAAGAATGCACCAAAAAAGTTGGGTTACATAAGTTTTAGATGTCTGCTCACAGTGAACATACAACTGAGAAGCCAATAGAAAGAAGACAATACTGACCACTGACATAAATCCATGTCATTCAGAGCGAGTATAGATACAGAAAAAACGGGGAAAGAAAAAAATACAATAGCTAACATAAATACATAATTCTAAATAGTTTCACCAACCTTAATAAACCCTTCTTGGAATAGGATTTCAATCACTTCTTTCAGTATAGGAAGCAACCCAGAATGATGTACACCGATTCCACGTTTCAGTAAGGGTAGCATGTTTGAAACCTGAGATATGTCAATAGGTATAAATGTATAATAGTATCATCAACCACATCCCTTAATGTGAAGATGTGATAGCAACTTACTTGTGGTAGCTTTCTATCATCATCAGACAACATGTCCATAGCACTCCAAAATATACTTTCAATGTTCACCTTCTCATCATCATTGTTTAAATCCATTTTAGCCATCTAGAAATATTCAAAAAATAATAGCATTTAATCCGGAACCAAAGAGGGTTAATCATTTGAACAACCAAAAAAATATAAATAAATTCATGGAACACATTTAATTAAAGTAAATTAGTAAATCCTATGTGTAAGATGTAATTTATTTCTTAAAAATAAGTGGACAGTTGAGCTAACACTATAAGGAATTAAGGATTCATGGGAATTGTGATTATCAATTAAGTGAAAGCAGAAAAGACAAACCTGCATTGCAAGAAATTCACATTCTCTTTTGCTGAAGCTAAAACATATTACGGGATCATATTGACGTTGAATAATCATTTTCACCATTTTAAATATATCACTATCCTCACCCGCTTTACCAACAACCAAACCCTTCTGCCATTTTCCATTTTCCCTTTTTCGACCCCCCTCACTAGCAGGAACAAGAGCATTTAAAGCTTTCTGGAAGCTTTCCTCACGAAATTTTCCCTTTTCATCAACCACCAAGTATAGACCATCACCACCAGAAGGAAACATGTAGTGCTGAAGAGGTGTAGGTCGATAGTCTGTATAAACAATATGACAGGGTTGCTGGTGGACCTGCATTTTTTACAACCAAGATTAATACCATTATCACAATAAACAGTAAAATAATATCTAAACATGTCAAATTGCATATCACTAAAATTGAATGTTTTTGTCCCTAAGAAGAATTTAAAAAGACACAATCACCTTCGCAACCCAATCTGCAAACTCCTTGGCATTAGGCACAGTAGCTGAGAGAAATACAAATCGAGAATTCTTTGGAGCCATCACAATACTCTCCTCCCAAACTACACCCCGTTCTCTATCACGCATGTAGTGTACCTCATCAAAAATAATCCACGCCACCTCCCTTGTAACCTCTGATCCCTTGTACTGCATGCTTCGCCAGATTTCTGTGGTCATTACCTATGATTGGAGCACATGCTAGTCATAGAAGCCCATAAAATACAGAATATATAACCAAGCATACTTGAGCAACAAAACATACCAAGCAAGAAGCATTGGGTTCAATGGTTACATCTCCAGTCATCAATCCCACATCAGAAAACTCTTCTTTAAACTCTCTGTACTTTTGATTACTAAGTGCTTTGATTGGTGAAGTGTAAATCACACGCTGATTATTCTTCAATGACATAGCAATTGCATACAGAGCCACAACCGTCTTACCAGCTGATGTGTGTGCTGACACCTATCACCAAATTTAGTACAAGATCCCATAAAAATGAAAACTTTCACAATAAACAAGCTGCACCCAAGGGAAGCTAAATGTTGTGATCATAGGAAATCATACCATGACAGATTCACCATTGTTAAGGCACTTAATTGCTTCGGATTGGAAAGGATCAAGTGTAAAAGGGAACTCCTTTGCAGGTTTTAAGCTTTCTTCAGTCTTAGCTGAACTTGGAGCATGAGGGACATAGCCTTCCGGGTACGAAACATCATGCACACAAGCCACTTGCTCATCCAAACCCAGTAAACTATCCTCTCTCAGCTGCTTTTCAGGTCTACTTGTATCACTCGGGTCTTCTATTGACTTCCTCTTCACTGAACCCATCTCTGCTCAATCAATATTGCCTACGAACCAAACTTATCCAATATCAAATTCTCATCCTAACTCAATTAAGGGATAAAATACACACACACACACACAAACAATCATGCATACCTTACCAGTCACCACCCCCCCCCCCCCCCCCCCCCCCCCCCCCCCCCTTCCCCACC
>NC_044924.1:2698058-2728391 GCF_003576645.1 Ipomoea triloba | reverse complement strand
CCACCCCCCCCCCCCCCCCACCCCACCCCAAAAAAAAACACAGTTTCTTCTTCCAGCTGAGCTTCCGCATAAATACATTAGGAACATGGAACGTAGTAGCATACTAAACACAGAGAAACACACACAGATACGAGAATGGAGAAACGAACCTCTTAAAAAGGTTGCAGAGCTTTCCGTAATAGTCGAGGTGAGCTGCTAGGGTTTTGTCTCAGATGTTGGAAAAATTGACGTCGGAATTTGCAGACCGTTAATAGAATGCTCTTTTCGGTTGGTTGTGGGAAAAATTTTAGAAGGAAGAGTAGTCGGAGGGCATATTGGGCCGAAACCCAATGGGCTAGGATTATTGAGACAAATTAGGTTCATCACGATTCAAACACATATTATTTATTATATTACCTATAAATAAGATGAAGATACATAATACTGGGTTATTGCGTTGGGCCAAAGACAAGGCCCACGAGTATGGGGAAACGTGAGCCGTGAAAACTATGGGCTTGGAATTGTGGCCTGTCATAACTGTAGTTCACGATTGAGACTGAAGATGACAACACCTTCAACGCCGACGACGGTAAATTTAGAAGAATTGTCAATGTCGGCGGCCGGAGCTCCCAAAACGGTGCTGATAACCGGCGTGAGCAGGGGGCTGGGCAAAGCCCTAGCCCTAGAATTGGCGAAGAGAGGTCACACCATAATCGGCTGCTCTCGTTCCCAGGATAAGCTCAATTCTCTTCATGCCGAGCTCGCATCCGCCTCCAGTTCCACATCTTCTTCCCAAATCAAACATCTCATCATGAAAGTTGATGTGGTACACTTATTATAGCTCTCCCTCTCTTCCTCTAGAACACAATTTGTTGATGCGGTGTTCCATTTAAATTTCGTTGATCTACAAAATG
This sequence comes from Ipomoea triloba, assembly GCF_003576645.1. Classification (NCBI taxonomy): domain Eukaryota; kingdom Viridiplantae; phylum Streptophyta; class Magnoliopsida; order Solanales; family Convolvulaceae; genus Ipomoea; species Ipomoea triloba. The sequence continues at coordinate 2,727,498 of NC_044924.1, read as the reverse complement.
GATTATGTGAACCTTCATTTGCGTTTCAGTTCTCCTCAAATAATGAAAACCTCAGAGAATGAATTTTTAAAAATATTCATGTGATGATGGATTTTCATAATGAGGAACTGAGGATGATTTCATTTTTTATTTATTTTGTTCTTTTTGATATCATGACCCCCGTGTCCGGTAGCCATGTTGAGCTTCGAGTAATCCGGAATCAAGCTGCGGACCCTATTTGGGGAGCTCTTCCGCCTGTTGAGGATGGATTCAATGATCGACTGTATTAAAGCTATTAAGGCTTATTTGTGGATAATGGATGTTTCTAGGTAGGTTATTGCTCATATCTTTATGAGCAAGTAGCTAACTGACTATTGTGATTTTATTGGGAAAAAAAATCTAGCTCAATATCGATTTTGTAAACATAATTGGCTTTTAGGTGTGTTCTACTGTTCTTGACAGTTCAATGCATATATTTCTCGCAACAGACTCCATGATATGAAGGAAGAGAGAGAGAGATTATGTTTGCTAGACTCCATGATTTGAAGGAAGAGAGAGAGAGATTATGTTTGCTAGACTTCATGATATGAAGGAAGAGAGAGAGAGAGATTATGTTTGCTCTCTTATGAATTGGTAGATGATTGTATATTGATGGTTATTGTTTTACCGTTGCTTTGTAGAGGTCAAATAGCAGTGTTGAAGAATTGGCACATGCTGTTATGGAAAAGAAGAGCATTCCTGATATTGTAGGTATGGACTCTATTTCACCTCTTTGGGTCAGTATAAATATTTGGGTCCCCAACCAAAAGTTGACTATGTGTGTAAAAGTTTGGGATATATCATAGTGCTCTTGATTCTTATGAACAATCAGTTTTCATCTCCCTTTGGCCTCTGCTAGCAAACCTGTTACATAATATATGTCTCTACTACTAGACTACTAGTGTTTAAGTTTGCCTACTTCACCAAACAGATATTGGCTTCGAAGTTGTTTGCATGTGGTACTTAAGTAGTACAGAAAGATCTGTATGCTTGGTGAGTTGGTGGCAACGAATACAGGGTGAAGATTCTGATGGGTGCTTATGTGTTGCTTTGTTACTTGATGTAGGCAGGTGTTTGTCTGTATAAATTGGTTTGTCCTCCAATGGATAAGGCGTTTACATTTTGTTCAATTTCATTGTAACAACTGATTCTTGATATAGAAAGTATGAGCTTCTTGGGTAGTTAACAATGCAGGGACCATTAATAGGAACAACAGGCTCTGGGAGGTACCAGCGGAGGACTTTGATAATGTTATGGATACAAATGTGAAAGGAGTAGCAAATGTGCTGCGCCACTTCATTCCACTTATGATTGACAAGAAGCAAGGAATTATTGTTAATTTGTCTTCAGGATGGGGAAGATCAGCAGCTGCACAGGTTAAACTTTTACTTTATTTTCCCAATTTGTATGTTCCTATATTTTAATATAGATTGCTAAAGGGATTGGGACTTATTTGGCATCTTGAATTGTAATATGCATGATAATATTCTGTTTTTCCCTCTATTGAGATCTTGAGAAATAAATTTCATGTGGTTTGAATGATACCAAACTTAAGATCCAACAGTGTGGTTCTGTCCTGCACCATAATCAGTTTTGCAGAATTGATTTTGAGCAAAATGTGGAACTTGTCTCGACAGGTAGCACCATATTGTGCTTCCAAGTGGGCTATAGAGGGTCTGACAAAATCAGTAGCTAAGGAGATACCGACTGGAATTGCAGTTGTTGCTCTTAGCCCTGGTGTTATTAACACTGAGATGCTTCAATCATGCTTTGGCAGTTCAGCTTCACTCTACCAGGCACCAGAGTCTTGGTACTTAATTCTCTCTCTCTCTCTCTCCCCCCATAACTATGTAATGGATGGGTGGGACATTTAGAACCCACGCTTATGTTGTTTTCTTGCTTAATAACATTTTTTCTAGTTATGCCATTTGAACTTTAAAGCTTATACCATGTTTATAATCATGCTGCTCACCAAGATTTCTAAGTAGCTAACTTTTTCTTTTTCTACCTTAAATATGTTTACAGGGCTCCAAAAGCAGCTACAATGATACTTAATCTTACGGTGGCTGACAATGGTTTATCTCTTACGGTGTGAAACATGCACCACCAAAGCAACATGATAGCATTAGTTTGTGCAGATGCCATTTTAACCAGATTTGTCTAATCTAGCAGTTTAGGATTTTTCTGAATTACTTTAATCTTGTATAAGCCAGTCGAAGCACCTGAAGGTGATGATATTACTAGGCAATGAAGAGGAAATGTTGAAAATTAAGAGGATACATGATGTATTATCTCACATTGGATTTATTGTAGGATCTCATAAGCTCATGAAATTTACTATTTGCCTCTGGCTATTTGGTCTACAGAAAATGAAACGACAACATGTTTATTAACAATTTGATGTTGCTTTTGGTTTATGGAAGATTACATGTGGATTGATTATGGTACAAATTATGTTCAATTGCTTCCCTGAGTTTCCTTCCCAGTGCAAAAGCCAGCGGTGGAGGGACAGCATTGCCAACCTGCCGGTGTTTATGTAGAATGCTGCCGGAAAATTTGTAGCTATCTGGAAATCCCTGCAGATACAAGGTACTTCAGATCTGATTTCCATGAATTAATGAGTTATAAATGCTCAGTTGAATATGCATGTTTTCCAGTAAATATCCTCTTGTCCATTCAGAAAAGTTTCAGATCAACATCCATAAATTATGAATCATGAATAACATTCTTAGAGATAGCAGATCAACTACAAAACCATTTTATATGTTGAAAGAATGTGTGCGTGTGTGTTCTTTGGCAGGTAAAGAAAAGGGGGAAAACATGGTACCTGGGATCGAGCACATTCTCGGACAGAAATTATCCTGTCTTGTTCAGGGTGAAAACACATGCCAACCTTACCACCCGGAGTAGGGTCTGTAATGGCTGTTGGGAAATTTCCTTCCCAGTCCAACCTTCCAAATAGGCCCTTCCATTCATTGTGTGTCTTGGCTGTGTTTTTCAGGAACCGGGGTACCAAATTAGCCTCCTTTCCATTTGACAATTGAACCTGCAAGAGAAACCGGTTGAGCTAAAACACGAAAGCAACAGACAATTAACGATTGGACCTGGGCAAACAGTGCCAATCAGCGCCTGGACATTACATAGTACGGAGTATATAAGCATAGAAGATTACCCTCACGCATGGGAGATCACGCCAATCAGCGCCCGGACATTTGGGGATCTTCTGACATCTGGTGAGATTCAGCTGATTCATTTCCTTTGAAATGTGGTCTATCAAGTGTACCATGTCTCCTCGGACCCTCTTTTGGAACCAGGAAAGAGGCTTGCCTTCATACTAAGTTACAAACCGATTGAGGACTGCAAGATATACATACGACAGAAAAAGAACATAATGTTGAAAAGCGTATTGTACCTCCATGGTTGTTGCTGATGCCCCGCTTCTGACTGCTGGGAGATCTGCTATTGTATCTCTGACAGTGATAGCACGGAAAGGGGCACCACCTGCAGTGCTACGAACAGCAGTATAATGAGCATTGCCAACCGAATCTAATTGAATCCTGAGTTCAGGACCTGAAAAGACATGCATTGGCTCGGGCCATTCAGGAAGCGTGGCTTCTGGACAAGCTGCCCATATGAATGCACGTTTGCGTGTCTGAGCTATACCATACGCCCCGCCTTCCAATACTCCAAACCTCACCTTCGACTCCAAACAAAAAGGGAAAGGACGATGGAAATAGAAGAACAGCAAGGAGGCAAAGAATAAAACATCCAAATTAGACCTCCATGTTACAAACTTAAATACATTTCACCACATATGTATAGAAACTGTCAAACTTTCAAGTTTCAACTAAAATCTGCCACAAATTATGAGAAAGGAAGCTCCATTCACTCCTTATTCTATACACATGTTATTGAACTTTTCGCAGTTATTTTTTGGCATGGAACTATATTGATGTACCTGGTAACCCATTTCGAGCAGCGAAGCTAGAGTTAGATGAAACATTTTCCCTTTGTCAAAACGAACAAAGTTCCTGACATTTTCGAGGAGGACGTACTTAGGCCTGAAGTAATCCACATAAGATAAATACGATAAGATCATTTCACATTGCGTCCTACTCCAATAGCTTTCTTGGAACCTGTTTAGTCCAGAAAATCCCTGCACATAAAGAAAAGCTTAGAGATAAATAATGAACAAAGTAGAATCATAAGTTCATAACTGTTATTTTATAGACAACATATGGAACAATTTTAACAGTGCAAACCTGACAAGGGGGGCCACCGACAATGAAATCCACTTCCCCAGGTCGTGGCAAACTGTTTATTACCTTCTCGTCAAGCTTTGAAGCCAACTCGGCTGCATCTGAACTTGAAATGCATTCATCTCCATCTCCACAGGCTATCATGATTGCCCTACCATTAAATGATTAACTAAATGAAAAGACGAAGAAAGAAGCTATCTCTGCCAATCAAAGAAGAACTCGAAAAATATAGATGGGAACAAGTACGTGTGACCAAACATCAACCTAAGAATCGCGTTGCAGTTACTAGTGATTGTCACTGCCTCCGAGTGATTCAACTTAAAAGCTTCAGTCTCAGCTTCTTCATAGTCAATTGCCCATTTACTCACCGATATACCTTCAAATAAGGTGCAATGAATAAGTCAGTAATATACTTAAATAACGTTGAAAACATCAAATAAGTTAAAAGCTTAGAGCAATAAACTATTACCCGACTCTTTTAAACCTGTAGACAGGCCACCACAACCAGCAAATATGTCGAGAGTGGCTAGAGGATTTTTAGCAGCTTCATCCACTGCTTTCTCAGTACACTCGGATTTATTTTCTCCTTGTATACTCTTTACTTTTTCATTTTTGATTGAATCATTCTGGACTATGTGCTCTTTTGAGAGGAAGCCTAGCTCAACATTACTAGGTAACTGCCACCGAACAGGATATAATGCACATAAGCAACTTTGTCATTGAAGCACTAAGATTCACTTGATGTAGTTTTTGGCAAGATAAATAAATGGTTTAGGAATGTAGATAAAAAAAATTCCGTATAAGATATATTCTGAACATATAGAAATATAAGTAATAACCTGCTTCAGAGTCCCATTTTCAGTGTCGTACAGATGTTGACAGAAGAAGACATGCTCAAAAACATAAAGGCTATTATGGCAATCTGTAAATTGAAAATCTTTCTTCTTTTTAACATTACATTTTCCTTCTACAGCAGCGACAGGTACCTTAATTATCTGTTCACTGTAGTAAACCTGAAGATTCATTAATGAGAACCCACATATCAGAGATTTTATCATTCCTAAAAGAATTTGTTCTTGAACAGAAATGAAAGAATTTGGGTCAAGAAATGAAAGAATTTAATGGCTAAAGAAGGGAGGAAACACATTGCGATTAGAATGGGCATAAAACTGATAAAAGCACTTAAGCTCTCAATTATTCGAAAGCAATCTTTATCTTGAATAGAAAATGAAGGAGTTAAAAATGGCTAATGAATAAAATAAAAAAAGGAAAAGAATCAGCATGTAGATTAAACCCATAGGTTCTCGCCATACACATTAAAAATATATTACCTCTTGAACATCAGAAAAGAAAGCCTTCTCCTTTGAAATATCTTCAGGTTTGAAAAACCTCCTAACTTTGATCATCACACATTCAGGGTCAGCTCGTTCAATGGAGTCGTCACTTTCAACCCCAAGTAGTTGGCAGACTATATATGATTTAAGACCGACATTCCTGCTGTTCTTGAAAGTTGTTTTCTGTTTCTCATTTGCTGCAAGATACAAAGGGCTTAAATAGAGAAAGTCGCAAATACTGTAGTGAATTCCCCGATATATGAAGCTTGTTGTGGATGTACAGAGCTTGAAGACCCTCACGTTAGAGGCTTGTTTCATTTTACATGAATTACAATCCCCATTCCCAAGGCCCATTACTGTAGTTGGTAGGCAAAAGAAAGCACCTCTTTCCGGCCAGTATAAACTTCTGCAGAAGTATTCCATGGGTAACCCCTTTATCTTTCTCTTCCAAGCTCTTTGTTTTTCCAATTTGTCATTATCTGCATTTGCCTTGCGGTGTTGATAATGCCAAGGTCTTTGCCCGATTTCCACAACCATGGTTTCTATGACATCACGAAGCTCAAATTCTCTACAGTCATTTGTCAAGAAGAGCTCCCTCTCACTAGCAGTATCTCCGAGAACAGTTTGACAACCTCTAAGCAGCAGTCTTCCATGAACCAATTTCCTGTTATCTGATGATTGGAACATGTACTCTATGAAACATATACACGAATGTTTCATTGAATCTGATGTTCTCACCACCACAGTGTGGCCTACACAAACCACATGTCCATTGGCAAGAGCCTGTGTAAAGAGTGCCTCACCTCCAGATGTTCTTTGAACTGATTCTCCATCCCATCTGATTTCCTTTTTAGCAGACCTTGTTTTCCAGTGTGGATGATCACATTTCTGTAATTTTAAAATTTCATCTTCTCTTCTGTACTTGAGATCCTTTCTTTCATTTTCTTCTGCCTCGTCTTCATTGGAGTTAAGAACATTTTCCTCCGTTGACTCCCAATGCATGTGATTTGAGCAATACTGCCGCCAGATCCTTCTTATCAACTCGGTGGTGGTTGCAGGCATAGCTTTCCTTTTTGAGACGGTAGCAAGCTTGAAAGCTCTAGAGTTCATCATGCCTGGTTCTTGTTTCGGGATCACACTCTTATTTACTGACCACTTGCTTTGGTGCTGCTCTTCCATCTTGGAGCGGAGAGTGCACACGAAAGCACATTTGCTGATTGTAATATCAGGATACTCTGAAAACAGTTGCAAGATAATCTGGCCATGAACAAGTATATACCTGCGAACTGCTGCTAGATCCGAGGAAATGTGGCCGGGATGACTTTTATCAAATTGCGAGACTTTCTTGATGACATCCAGAAAGGAAAGGCAGCATGCTCGGCTTTGCAGCTTCAATAATGTAATAATGGCAATAGCTAGTCTTGCGGTTCTCAACACAGGTTTCAACCATGGAGTATACTGCTCTGATGGATTCCCCAACCTGTACCTGATGATGTATACAGAGAAAAAGATTACTCAGACAAGAATCACTACTCTGATTCCATAATGAAACGCTTTCCAAAGAACTCAATTATCTTACCAGGACATATCAGTTCGAATTGAAATATAGAACATGACAGATTTAAATTCAATCCTCCACTCCTTTATGGCACTCAGAAAGACTGGTGTGGCATCGATGCTTAGCTCTTTAGAACTTGATGGACCATTATCATCTTGAAGATAGAACCCGCTTCCATCATCAGCTGTCATTGTACCAGACCCATAAACTGTTATATTGATACCGGGACATGATTTCATAGGGAGAAGCTCCAAAGAAATCATCCTTCCCTCTGAATTATAGACAGACCAGTTATGAAGGCTGCTATGAGGAAGCTGGTCGGGATAAAAAATACAACTATCTTCGTCGAAGATAGTATACTCATCTCTCTCTTGCACCTCGGTTTTATAGTAAGCAGGAACTGGGTAATCATCTGCAATCTTGTCTTCACTGATCTTTACATGGTAGTTGTTAGGGGATATTGCTGGATGCAACCTCTTATTTGGTTTGAAGGATGCCAGCCAATTCTTTTTTTCTTGGAGCAATTGATCTCTCCTCATTTTGATATCATCTTCAGGCGCACACTTATTGGAATGACTATTTTTTTCCTCTGCTCCAGCTTTCGAATCCAAAATTCTTAAGCTGGCATCCCTAAGGGCGATGAGCACCGGAAGGTCCCCAAAGATTGGTTCTTCTTTGGAATCCGGGTTCTCCAAACCAGCCAATTGTTCATATATGAACCAACCCCATGAAGCAATTAACTCCTTGATGGATGTCCCGGTGGGTAGGCCCCCGCTCTTGCTCATTGACCGAACAAGTGCAGCAATCAATTCATTAAGAGTGAGATTGTCGTTGCCTCCACAAGATTTTGACAGTCTTCTGTAAGCTTCAACACAAGCACGCGCCTTTTCAAACAATAAACTGTACAATCTTTTATAGGCAGGCGCAGGCGTAAGACACTCATAGTGAGCAACATCAGTAGAGATCCATATGACTGGTGACCCTTCATCAAATCCAGAAATTGACCATTCTAAAATTGGCCCAAATTCTTCACATTTAGCTCCTTTCGCTTCCACTTTATCGGAAGCTTCTTCCAATGGCAAAATGATACCGGTAACATACACAGCATTCACATCTAGCATTTCAACAGGCTGCAATATGTCATCTGCATCATAGAAAGAGAAGTCTATCAATCTTCTATTTGGCGGAGAATCATTAGGGTCAGTTTTTGTCAACGTCAATGCATCCAATTCCTCCTCAACTACTTGAAGTTTTCTATATTCAATTATCCTCGAGTTATCTGATCTATAATTTAAACTAGCAAATGGAGCTGAAGGTTCTTCTACCTTCCCGTAAACAGTCAAGTTTTTGCTGCTCTCCAACCCCGTTTCCTTAGTTCTAGTTCTCATGCTAGCATTTCTAAGGGCTATAAGTGCAGGAAGTTCACCAAAGATTGGATCCTCTTCAGACTCTGATTTCTCCAAACCCGTTAACTGGTCATGAATAAACCTACCCCATAAAATGATTAAATTCTTTATGCATGTCCCCTTAGGTATATTCTTACTCTTACGCATCGAGTGAACAACTGCATTAAGTAGCCCGCTGAGACTCAGATCAGGATTGCCTCCGTAAGATTTTGATAAAAGCCTGTAAGTCATAATGCATGCACGGGCCTTCTCGAGAAATAGATTGTATAGATTTTTATAAGTGGCAGCAGGACGAATACATTCATAGTGAGCAACATCGGTGGAAACCCATATGATTGGTGAGCCTTGATCAAATCCAGATATTGACCATGATAAAATCGGGCCAAAGCCTTCACATTTTACCCCACTGCCCTTTTCTTTTCGAACAGCTTCTTCCAAAGGAAAAATGAAACCAGAAGCATACATATCCTTTAGTTCTAGCATATCAACAAGCTGCAACGTGCCATCTTTATCATAAAAGATGAAGTCTGTCAATTGTCGATTTGGTGGAGAGTCCTTCCGGCCAGTTTTCGTGAATCTTATTGCATCTGATTCCCTCTCCACTAGTCGATGTCTTGTAGATTCACCTATTCTGGAACTATCTAGCAACCGATCTGATTTGTACTTTAAACCAGCAAACAAAGCGGCTTGTTTTCCTATTTCTGCAAATGCAATGACATATTGGCTACTGATGATTTGCCTTTTCTTATTTCGAGTTTTTATATCTGACATTTTTGTACTAGCATCCCTAAGGGCAACCAGCACGGGAAGTTCGCCAAATGTTGGATCCTCATCAGAATTCGACTTCTCTAAACCTTGCAGTTGTTCATAAATAAACCCACCCCATGAAATTATTAAATTCTTGATGGATATCCCTTGAGGTATATTCTCACTCTTACTCATTGAGTGAAATACTGCATTTAGTAGCTCACGAAGACTCAGATCGGGGTTGCCTCCACAAGTGTTTGATAAAATTCTATAAGTTTCTACACATGCACGAGCCTTGTCAAAGAACATGCCACACAAATGCTTGTAAGCGATGGAAGGGCGAAGACATTCATAGTGAGCAACATCAGTCGAAATCCATACAATTGGTAAGCCATCATTGAATCCAGATATTGACCACTCTAGAATTGGCCCGAATCCTTCACATTTGACCCCCTTGTCCTTTAATTCATCATAAGATTCTTCCAAGGGCAAAATGAGACCAGAAACATACATATTCTTCACTTCCAGCATATCAACAAGCTGAATTATGCCATCTTCATCGTAAAAAGTGAAGTCTGTCAATCTTCTATTAGGTGGAGAATCTGACCGACCAATTTTTGTCAGTCTTATTGCATCTGATTCCTTCTCAACTACTTGAGGTTTTGACAACAAACCAGATTTGTTCTTTAGACCGGCAAATCTAGCTGCTTGCTTTCCTATTTCTGCTGAAGTGAGAATGGAGCTGTCTGATATTTTTGTTGCTTTACCAGAAGCAGCAGTATATTCACCGCCCTGCAAACATTTAGTTTTCTCTCTGCTTTTCACAAATGAGGTTTTCTTGCTAGCATCTCTTAGGGAAATTAGAACAGGAAGTTCACTAAAATTTGGATCTTCGGTGGACTCTGACTTCTCTAAGCCAATTAATTGTTCGTAGATGAACCTTCCCCAAGAAATAATTAAGTCTTGGATCGACGCAGTGTGTGATAGACTAGTTTCGACCATTGTTGAAGCAACTGCAGCTACTAAATCGTTAAGACTAACTTCCGGGGTGCCTCCATAGGACCTTGATAATCTTCTATAAGTCTCAATACATGCACGAGACTTCTGGAAGAAAAGATCATACAGAATTTTATAGGAATTGGAAGGTTCGAGACATTCATAGTGTGCAATGCCAGTGGAAATCCAAAGAACTGGCGACCCTTCATCGAATCCAGATATTGACCATTCTAGAATTGGTCCAAATCTGTTGCACCGCACTCCCTTTTCTCTGCCTTTACCATAAGCTCCTTCCAAAGGCAAAATGGCACCAGAAATGTACATCTTCTTCGTCTCTATGACCTCAACAAGCTGCAGTTTTTCATCTTCGTCATAGAAGGAGAACTCTGTCAGTCTTCTATTTACTGGAAAGTCATTTCGGCCTCTTCTTGTCAATGCCACTGCATCTGGTTCAGTCTGGACTACCTGAGGTCTTCCAGTCCCGACTATCTCGGACTCATATAAGTCCAGCTCAGAGCTGACAGTAGCTTGCCTCGGTATTTTACAAGAACCTGAGGTATATTCGCAGCTCTCCAACCTTGTTCGCTTTTGCCTTCTTTTATAGGTGATTTCAACATAAGTATCTGACTTATTAGCACGACAATATCCAATACTCGATTCTCTTTGCATTTTCCTGTTACCAGTTGCAGAAAAAGAGTATTTAATTTAGAGTAGTTCAGAGAGTTACTGGAGATGTCATGTTTTCAGCATACATTACTGGAAGAAGACAAGAATTAAGATAAATTAGATTAGCATAGCGTGTTTTTGCACGGGAACGGAAGTTACAAGGGGATCAGTGTATGAAATTGAAGGAAATCCCGACATCCAAGAGATGCAACCTATGAAAACAAGGCAAAATATCTGTGTTGTAGGAGGAGCTTATGAATGATAAATGATGAATTTTCCTAAGGGAACTTAGCTGTTGAATTAAATAATATGCAACATCTGGCCATTCAGACAGGATTCTCAAGGTTTATTAGTCATCATACACTCGTACTTAAATGAATAAAGTTGAAATCACGAAGAGGTATTATGCATCAGAAGAAACTAACTCTTCATAAATTTCACTATGCTTCAACTCCCTTGTCCTATATATAGAACAGGTAAATGATGTATAGTTCTGGAGTTATTTATGTATTTCTATAACACCAAAAAAAAAAAAAAAACATTTATTGTGAAGAACAATTTGTAGCTTTGAATCCCTGAATTTAGACTCATTTTCAACATAATAAAAGTTACAAGCCTGTTTAGTAAATGAAGTACACATCAAAGTTCTCAACTATACACTTATACAAACAGCACAGGCAGAGAAACAAAAAATTACAAGCCTCTTAAGTAACAGGAGAATTCTCCAATATTTTGGAAAAATAGAAAACATATATAGTTTTCTTTTCATAAACTATTCCCGGAACTAGAAGACGGAAAAAAGAAAATTAGAGAAATTCTCCATTTTTCCAACTTAACAAATGATTTTAGAAAGCATTTTTTCACATTTTCTAAATTGTTCAAATACAAAAAATACATAACTTTATATGTGATCACCATCAGTGTTACATACATAATACATACGAACTTCCACTTCACCGGCCTATCTATTTACCCCTTCCTTGACCTTCCTACCTACCCATCCACCATTAGTCCATTACTTCCCTATCATCACCATCACCTACCTACCTATCTTACCAGGCCATCACCCTGTAATGATGTATACCTACCTTCCTTCCCACATCATCGCCACTATCACTACCTCCATTATAACCCCCGCTTCCTTTCACCCACCATTATTTGCCTAGCTACCAACCCCAACTACTTGTACTACCTCACCAAAATTTACTTACCTATCCACCACTACGACTATATTCATTACCATTTCCACTTATTTCACCCACCAAGCCATGGACTTTTAGCGAACCTAATAGGTTATCCATTCTGATATATCCGAATATAAATTTGGTCCAAATATCAGAAATTAACTCGAAATTAGAAATTACAATTTATAAATTGGCCTAAAAACTATCAACATATATACAACAACCAAAAAGAAAAATTCAGCATATAAACAAGATAACAGAAGGGCAGAAGTGAAGGCATTATATTATATTACCTCTCCTCCTCCTCCTCCACCTCAACAACGCATAAGATTTTGGTGCTTCTAACATTGACGACAGTGAAGTTTTGGAGGAATTATTATGTATTGATCTGCTCATCAAAGAAACAGGTAACTAAGTAAATGCATATGTAGTGTTTCCAATTCAGGAAAGATCTTGTCTTTATGCACCTAAGACGTAAACATACATACATGTTTTAAACGCGAATTGAATGGATAATGAAAATTTATTATAATTACCTGCATTTTTGACAGAAGATAATGCGATTCTTATGCTCATGCATGCTTTCCTGTACTAATTTTGAGCTTGTTGGGTAGTGTTTGAAGAGGAGTAAGTGGATGGCATTTTGGGGTTTTGGTGAAGAAGATGATAATGAAAGCTCCATTTTCAGTTGTGGTGAAGATGTATATGGCCGAGGCTGATGAGGAAAGTGGAGGTTAGTGACGAATGCTGCTGTGATATTGTACGTCACTCGTTACTCACCTGCACTGCATATATACTTCGTTCTCTATTTTTTTTTTTAATATTATTTACCCTTTAAATAAAGTACAGTATCTGTTTATAACTATTTTCTTCAAAACACAAAAAAAGACTCAAACACATAATGTCCTATTTGGAAGAGTTATTTCGTACTACTAGATAAACACATATTTGGGAGAGTCACTGCGTAACTTCTAGATTACACGGCTATTTGACATATATATATATATATATATACTTCTCTACCTATTTATGGAGTGATACTAATAAATTGTGGTAATAATTCTTGGGGCTGAGAGGTATTCACCACAAGTGATTAATGACAATTTTCAGGTGCTCAATACTAACGACTTTTACTAAAAGTTGTCTGATCGATCACTTGAGTTACTTGATGTGACGTAATTTTGTCTTTTTTTTTCTTGGCGAAAAAATTAATTATTAAATATGATCATGGAAAGATGTCTAGAATACAATTTTTGACCAAAAAAATCGACCGCCGGCAACAAGCAATTTTCGACCAAAAAATTGACTGCCGACAACCGGTTCGTTGCCGGCGGTCGATTTTTGGTAAGAAATGATGTTGAATTCTAAGTGACTTGTTATCACACATGTTATTAATATGTTTTTGGACTTTATTGCTCCAAAATAAAATGTTAATGGATTTAATTGTAATTTTAAAAAATTTAGGTACCTAATTAACATTTTAAGTAAAGTTTAAGGACCTATTTAACTATATTATACGGGGTAACTTACTTAGTAAACTAAGTTACAAGTCATCATGGCTTATGCTACGAATTATTGGCTTCCATTGCCATTTTGGGCTTTCTCCCCAATGCAAATGCTAGAGGTGGGGGTACAACATTGCCAACTTGCTGGTACTTGTTCTTTAGAGTCCCTAAAAATTTATACCAATCCGAAAATCCCTGCACGCAAACATTTACATGTTATAATTAAACTCTACAGTGCACACATAATGCACATGAATGTTCCAGCATTCTCCATTCTCTAGAAGTCATAAAACAAAAACGAACATAAACACACACCACACCCGTTAACTACAACAAATTCGGTATAAACAAAAGATAAAAGAATATTTCAACACATCCGATCCATTACAGATTAAAACTAGAATCTAGCAAGAGAACAAAATCAGATAAACATAAATCATGCATGAAAGGGAAACAATCAACACAGACACTCTCAAATGCTAGGGGTAGCGGTATAGCGTTACCAACTTGCTGATACTTGTTCTTTAAAGTCCCTACAAATATATACTAATTCGGAAATTCATGCACACAAACATTTACATGTTATAAACTATACAATGCACACACAATGCACACGAATCATTCCAAATCTTTTTAGCTTGTCATGCCATTCAAAAAATGTGCATATACCTGAGATCGAGCATATTCTCAGACAGAAATCATCCTATGCTCTACAGGGTGATCGAAACCATCTCCCAACCTTACCTAACTTGAAAATGTTAATAAATGCATACCTTAACAACGAATTTTAAGTTCAGCCATAAAGGAAAATGTTTATTTTTTACCTAACTTTCTTCCCAAACTTGAAAAGGTTTAAGAATTGATGAGATGATCTTTGTTTTTTTTTTTATTTTTTTTTTTTTTTTTTTGTCGAAGACTTTTGTAATGAGCTGTTATAAATCTATACAATGCTGCACACAAAGTGCACACGAATGTTTATGCATTTTCCATTCTCTAGAAGCCATGAAACACACACATACACACTAGCACACCACACCTGTTAACTACATTAGATTCAGTAGTTTCAGTGCTCTGATCTCAATATAAAATTATACGTTTACATTATCGACTTCATTATTTTTATTTTTTACCTAACTAGAAAATGTCAATAAATGCATACCTTAAAAATGAATTTTCAGTCCAGCCATAAAAAAATGTTTATTTTTTACGTATCTAGAAATCCCTGCACACAAACATTTGCATGATATAAACTCTACAATGCACACACAATGCACGCACGAATGATTCCAAATCTCGTTATATTAAGTGATAAAATATACATGTACACGAGATCGAGCATATTCTTGGATAGAAATCATCCTATGCTGTTTGAGATAACTTAGTAAGTTAGTTAAGTTACAAGTCATCATGGCTTATGCTATGAATTATTGGCTTCCATTGCCACTTTGGGCTTTCTCCTATTCTAGAGGTGGCGGTACAGTATTGACAACTTGCTAATACTTGTTCTTTTAATTTGTATCCCTACAAATTTATATCAATCCAGAAATTCCTGCACACAAATATTTACATGATATAAACTCTACGATGCACACATAGTGCACACATGGATGACTCCAAATTAAATCTCATCATTTCAAGAGAAAAAATGTGAATGTGCCTGAGATTGAGTATATTCTCAGACATAAATCATTCTAGCTATGTTATACAAGGTAACTTAGTAAGTTACAAGTCATCATATAGCTATACATATGATATGAATTATTTCTTTCCATTGCCACTTTTAGCTTTCTCCCCAGTGCAAATGTTAGTGATGGCGGTACAACGCTCCCAACTTGCTGATACTTGTTCTTTAAAGTCCCTACAAATTTGTACCAATCTGGAAATTCATGCACAAAATATATTATACAATTATAAATATGAAAAATAAATCTTAAAAATAAATTTCAAAATGTATGCAATGAAGATATACTTGTTTATATCACAATATATGTAATATAACATATTCTATGATTAAATCAATATTGAGTGTAATTTCACCTTTTTAATGTAGAATTTTACATTTAAATAACTCTATCTCTATTCACACTAACTAAATTCAACTTAAAATAAAATTTTAATTTAATAGTCATTTTGCTAATTAATACTATTTATTTCATATAGGTAGAAGCTAAGTAATACTATTTTAAATTGTTTGACAAACAAATAATTTATTTTCACATTTTTTTTTAAAAATTCAAAATAAATATAGTACAACAACAATAAAATTTGAAATAAATGAACAAAAATTAGAAATAATTTTTTTTTAAAAAAAATCAAATATAGCACAATGAAAATGAAATTCAAAATAATTTTTTTAAAAATCAAATATAGCACAATAACACTAATATTCGAAATAAATCAACAAAAAATTAAAATAAATTAAATATAGAATAAATAAAAATATTTACCATTAAAAATGGACAAGGGTAGTGGAGGAATCGGTGGTGGGGTGGCAGTGGTGTTTGGCGTCGGCGTCGGCGTCGGAAGTGGCGGCTTCATCGATCGACAATGGGTTGATGTGGGTAGCGGTTGGCGATGTCGGAGGAGAGAAGATGGGTTGGCGGTGGTTGATGACTTTTTTAGATATGTTTAAAAGATGGTGAGGAGAAGCTAAGGTTTTTTCACCTCTCTCCTCGTTTATTTGACATTGACTTTCCACGACACCTTCCCGGTGTCGCGAAAAGATTTATAGTTTTTTTCTTTTTTTTTCTAATTTTAAGAACTTACTTTCCGTGACGCAGCACGTTCTTTAGGTACGTGCCACGGAAAGTAGGCACATTTTGTTTAGAAATCACTACACTTTTTAAACAAAAGTATAGTGTATTCTTATGTATTTATTTACAGTTTTGTCACCCCAATTTTTTTCAACTATACACTACACTTTTATTAAGAACTATAGTGAAAAGTTATATTTTTATGTTCAATTTTGTAGTAGTGTAGCGGTACAACATTGTCAACTTGTTGGTATTTGTTCTTTAATTAGAGTTCTTAAAAATTTATACCAATCCAAAAATCTCTGCAAGCAAACATTTACATGTTATAAACTCTACAATGCACACATAGTGCACCCGAATGTTTCAACATTCTCCATTCTCTAGAAGCTATGAATCGAAAAAAAGCAAAATTACCTTAGCTTGTTTCCAAACCCCCACACCCTGATCCGATAGGAACATACATGTTAACTACTAATGTTTTTGCATTCTCCATTCTCTATAATGCACACACAGTGCACACGAATGTTTCAACATTCTCCATTCTCTAGAAGCTATGAATCGAAAAAAAAAAACGAAATTACCTTGTTTTCAAATTCCATGTATAACCAATTCTCTATTTGCACATATGAAAGTCACATCAATCTGTCAGATATAAACAAAAAATCAAACAATATTTGATCAACACATCCGATCCATTACAGATTAAAGCTAGAATCTAGCAAGAAAACAAAACCAGATTAACATAGATCATGAACGGGAAACAAGTTAAGCAACACAGACGACACACTCACAAAATTACCTCGTCTCCCTCCCGACAGCTGAGACACTTTTTTTTGTTTTTTATTGAAATACGACGAACCAACCTTAAATAAATAACAACGAATTCAAAATACACAAACGCGGAAACATGGTAACAACACTGCATCATTTGGTAAATGAGGCGTTTTTTTGGAAGAGATCGAATATGGTGTATAGCCTTTACAAATAGGTTAAAATAACAACAATATATTATACATAATTTTTATTCCAAATGTGTTTATATTATATCACCTATTGTTATTTTTAATATTAAAATTAATACGACAGTTTGACATTAATTTTTTTTTTTTTATATTTTGTGACCGGTACGTTATATAAAATTATACGTTTACATTATCGAATTCATTATTTTTATTTTTTTACCTAGCTTGAAAATGTCAATAAATGCATACCTTAAAAAAGGAATTTTGAGTCCAACCATAAAAGAAAATGTTTATTTTTTAATTACCTAACTTTCTTCCCAAACTTGAAGGTATGAATGGCCAATTTAATTTGACAAAATTTTATTTAATTAAATTGTGAGAGAATACATGATATAAACTCTAGGATGCACACATAGTGCACGCATGGATGATTCCAAACCTCCTCATATGTCAAGAGAAAAAATGTGCCTGTTCCTAAGATCAAGTATATTCAATTCTTAGACATAAATCATCCTATGTTATACAAGTTAAGATAACTTAGTAAGTTACAAGTCATCATGACTATATATATGCTATGAAATTTTGCCTTCCATTGCCACTTTGAGATTCTCCCCTGTGCAAATGCTAGGGGTGGTGGTACAACGTTACCAACTTACTGATACCTGTTCTTTAAAGTCCGATCCCTACAAACATTTACATGTTATAAACTCTAGAACGCACATACAATGCACACGAATGATTCCAAATCTCGTCATATCATAAAAAAATATGCATATACCCGAAATCGAGCATATTCTCGGACAAAAATTATCCTATGCTCTACGGGGTGAAACCATATCCCAACCTTACCTCTTGGCTGAAAGTTGGTAATGGCCGGCTGTAGAAAGCTTTTCCAAATGTAGCCTTCCTAAAACACCCTTTGTTTGGTAACATCTACCCCATAACCTAACCAACCAGTGTGGTTTCAAGTCAACAAGCCTCCCATTACTTGGCAGCTTAATCTGGAAAAACATTAAAGTTGGACACAAGTATTAAAGAAAAGTAAAAGATGGGAGGAAGAAGATTCCCTTATCTCTTTGTACTTTCTTCTCAAGGTATATGCATAATTGATATCAAACTTATATGATTTCGTATTAATCGGAAGCTAAGTAGTTGCTTATTTGATTCCTTTTTGTCATTTAAGTGATTTGGAGGCATATGTTGTAACAACATCATCTAAATTGGAGCTCAATTGGATGTGTTTTGAAATCATCTTGATGCAAAGGCGTGTTTCAGGAGTCCTGAGAGGTCAAGAAAGTGAAAAAGAGTTAGTTGGAAGTATCACATGACCCGGGGACCCAAAGAAACAAATGAGATGAAGAAATATCATTTGAAGTGAAGAACATGTCATGTTGGCATTCACGTCGTAACTGCCAGCGTGACTGCATTCTGCTTTAATTTGCACGTTTCTTTGTCAAGCGATGTCTAGGTATTTTGAGCATATCTCAAGCTAGGAGTGTCCAAATGAAGTGATTCAAGTCACATTGAAACCTAAACCCAAAGGGATACAACTTTCATAATGACCACAAAGGCTAATTCGAACGTGTACAAAATACAAAATGACCTAAAATCCTTACCTACCCAACTAAAATTTACATACCTATCCACCACTACGACTTTCTTCATTACCATTTTCACTTATTTCACCAACTAAGCCACGGACTTTTAGCGAACCTAATAGGTTATCTATTATGATAGATCATATAAATTTAGTTCAAATATCACACTTTAACCCAAAATTAAAAATTACAATTTATAAATTGGCCTCAAAACTATCAATATACAACAACCTAAAATAAAAACGCAGCATATAAACAAGATAACAGAAGGGCAGAACTGAAGGCATTACTTCTCCTCCTCCTCCACCTTAACAACGCATAAGCTTTTCGTACCTCAGCTCTAACATTGACGACAGTGAAGTTTTCGACGGATTATTTATTGATCTGCTCATCAAAGAATCAGGTAACTAAGTAAATGCAATTATAGTATTTCCAGTTCAGGAAAGATCTTGTCTTTTTTTTTTTTTTTCTTAAAAAATGTATATAACTAAAAACTGAAATATTTTACAATTTACTAATTGAGAAGTACACAAACTATATTAAAATATTTTCCGTGTCAAATCAAATGTGTTGTCGTCCTATATGTTAAGGTTTGCATGAACAATGAAACATTGATTTTTATTTTTATTTTTTGAAAATATGAAACATTGATTTTGATTAGTACCACGGAGTATAAATTAGCAAGCTAAGTTACAAGTGATTATGACTTAAGCTATGAATTATTGGCTTCTATCGCCGCTTTGGGCTTTTTCCCCGGTGCAAATTCTAGAGGTCGCGGTAGTACAATATTGATAACTTGGTAGTACTTGTCCTTTAGGATCCCTACAAATTTATACAAATTCAGAAATTTCTGCAAACAAACATTTACATGATATAAACTCTACGATGCATGCATAGATGATTTCAAATTAAACCTCATCATTTCAAGAAAAAAAAAATGTACATGTACCTAAGATCAAAGTATATTCTCATACATAAATCATTCTATGTTATACAAAGTATAGTAAGTAAGTTACTACAAGTCATCATAGCTATACATATGCTATGAATTATTTCCTTGCATGGCCACTTTTAGCTTTCTCCCTAGCGCAAATGCTAGGGGTGGCGGTACAGCATTACCAATTTGCTGATACATATTCTTTAAAGGTCCTACAAATTTGTACCAGTCCGGAAATCCCTGCACAAAAATATTTACATGTTATAAACTCTACAATGCACGCGAATGATTCCAAATCTCGTCATGTTATGAAAAAGCGTGCATATACCTGAGATCGAGCATATTCTCGGGCAGAAATTATCCTATGCTCTACCGGGTGAAACCATCTCCCAACCTTACCTCCTGGCTGAGGGTTGGTGATGGCTGTAGGAAATTTTTTTTCCCAATGTAATCTTCCAAGAACACCATTTGACTTGTAACCTTTATCCCGCAACTTAACCAGCCATTTAGGTTTCAAGTCAACAAATTCCCCAGTACTTGGCAGCTCAATCTGAAAAAAAAAAAATGAAAGTAGGACACAAATATTAAAGAAAATTAAAAAAATATGTTCCATCTCTTTAATTTGTTCCCACCTATAGAACATTATATTATTACCTTCTTATCAGGAAGATCTCTCCAATCTTGACCTGCGGAGAGGTACAGGCACTGAATGAGGTTCGTTTCAGTCAGTTTCTTCGTAATATGATCCGTCAATATATTCTGATGATTTCCTCGGACTCTTTTTTGGAACCAGGAAATAGGATCACTTTTGTACTGAACATGCAAAATATAGAAACAACAGCTTAAGTATATATATTTCACTTTATACCAAAAGAGTAAACAAGTATATATAGCCTGAAATAAGTAAGGAGTTACAACAGAAAAGGCATATTCTAAAGGAAAAGAAATAAAAGAAATAACCTGAATAAACACAAGACTAATTATCTTTGGACATGATTAAGAAACATGTTGTGCTGGGTTGGAGGGATCAAAGAAATTTTTCAAAAAACATCATTGTGAATTTACGTACCGGCATTGTTCCTATATTATCTCCATCTATCAATGCAGGGAGATCTCCGATGGTGTCTCTGACAGTGAGAGCACGCAAAGGGGCACCGGCTCTTGTGCTCGGGACAGCAGTGTAATGGGAATTTGCGCCCAAATCTAGCTTGATTCTCAGGTTTTGCGTTGGAAATGCATGCATTGGCTCTGGCCATTCCGGGAGCGTCTCTTCAGGCGCTGCCGCCCATATGAACACGCGCTTCCGCGACTGTGCCACGCCATAGACTCCGGCCTCCAGGACTCCAAACCTAACCTGTAGTCATCCAAAGGAAACAAGAAAGGTTGAAGCCACCATACAGAGTGTGCACTGGATAAACCAGCTTAAACTATAGGAAGGTCGTGGGCAAATTATATCGTGGACTAGGTTTACATGGTAGATCCTAGTCCAAAAATAATTTTTAAATGTTGTGTCTGTAGTTGACACATTATATGCCTGCCATTGACGATTTCTTTACATTAGCTATCATATTATGTGCCAGCAATTATAGTTATTTGTTTACATATACAGACTTGTTAACTGTAGGTACAATATGTGTTAATTGAATGTACAAAATTTTTGTATTAGGTTCATAATGCAATATAAACCCTGGTCCATGATATAATAATTGACCAATACACTACTTCCACCAATAGTGAAATTTAGAACCTTGTGATTATAGAATAAATAGTCTAAGCATCTTGGTGCACTGTCCATAATTAATCGGTTCAAACTAAGATGTCAATAGAATACTTCTACTAGGACTGAAACTTAGAACTTTAGGGTTATAAATTCACAGTCTAACCATCTTAATCTAACCATCTTGGTCTGGGTTGTTTAGCAATTACTTGCTAATCTTGGTTATAGGTTTGCATGGTATACCTGATAGCCCATTTCTAGAAATGAGTTAAGGGTGAGCTGAAATGGTTGCATGTTGTCAAAACTGACGAGGTTCCTAACGTTTTCAACTAGGACATACTTGGGCCTGAAGTAATCAACATAGGATAAAAACGCCAGTATCATCGTGCGCTTTGCATCACTCAACGAGTTTTTCTTGTACCTGTTCAGGACAGAAAAACCCTGCAGATCCAGGCAAAGAAAAGCTCAGAAACATAATGACAATTCATTTTAAAGAATGATAAACTTTTAGAGGCAATCCCAACCAAGTTGATCAGACCATAAAGTTACAAGTTTGGGCTCTCAATAAGAGTTGCCTATTGACATTCTTGGTTTGGACTTGGTCAGCTGACAATTCTGGTTTATGTCCTTATGGTTCTTTACGACTAGGATATACCTGACAGGGAGGTCCTGCAACTATAAAATCGACGTCTCCAGGTTTGGGCAGACGGCTGAGAACGTCATCGTCCACCTTTGATGCAGACGATGAAGCTTCAGTGGAGGGGATACAGTCGTGGGCATCCCCGTTGGCCATCATCACATCCCTGAGAACAACGTTGCAGTTTTGGACCACTGTGAAGGCATGTGGATGGTTCAGCTTGAAAGCTTCAGATGCCTTTTGATCAGATTCTATCGCCCATTTTGTGACTGCTGCACCTGTAAGTTACCAAAACCATAACCAATTTGTTTTAAGCTAGCTAGTGAATGTAAAATAATACTGGGAAATTAAACTAAAATATACAACCATTGTTACCTGACTTTTCTAGACCTTCTGATAAGCCACCACAGCCAGAAAATATGTCCAGTGTAGCCAAGGGACTTCTAGGAACCACACACTTGCTGCCTGGTTCATCTTCTTTTTCTTCTTCTATCTTTCTGCTTGTCTCTTTGAGTTCCAAGCAGCCCTCTAAAAGCTAGGGACCAAAAAAGACATAAATTAAAAGCAAAACAGTTGATGTCATTCTTTTTTTATACATGCATTAAATTTCCTAACTTAAGTAAGACTATTTCTAAACCCCATGTAGCCTCTCAGTCAATTCTATAGGAGTAAAATCTCACCCTGCCATTGGAGTGCTGACTTTAAGTTAAGTGATGTACTACTTGAGCTAGCTCTACCGGGCAAAATTATGTAATCTAATCTACCAATTAAGCTAATTTATCTTTTGTTCATGTCATCCTTTTTGTAGTATAAGTAAAGTTCAAACAAGATTGTCACAAGAAAGAAGGTAGTCTGATTCAAATTTGACTCTTAGTGAAATTGAAGTATCATGTTGGTCTTCTAAGTTTGAGTCAACTAACTATGCACAATCTAAATTGATTTTACTTCAGCTGATCACTTTATCCAGTTCACACACTCAAGAAGTGTCGGGGCATTTCCTTATTCACCCAAAAATAACAAGAAGGTAGTTAAGATAGTTACCGGTAGCAATTTTGGCCTATTATCTGGGTCTGCTACTACATATTCACAGAAGAAATTATGCTCATGCGAATAAGGAAAATCCATAAATACAAAATCTTTCCTTGTCCAAACTGCACATTTCCCCTTCACTGCAGTGACAGGCACTGTTGTTGTCTTATCACTCCAATATACCTGAAGGTTCAGAACATGAGTGCATTTAGACAACATATATTTCAATCTTGATCCATACAACATAGAATAAAGAATGTATGCAGATTAAGGTTACCGTATGGATATCGGAGAGGTAAGCATCCATTGCATTTAAGTCTTCAGGTCTGTAAAACCTTCTGACTATGATACTTACATCCTCAGGGTTTAGCTGTGCAGGTGAAGAAGGCGTATCCACCGACACAAGCTGGCATATTACATATGCTTTTGGCATCGAATCATCCTCGTCTTCGATGACACTTTTATTGCCATTATTGGACTCCTCTAAATGGGAAGGAGGAATGTAGAGAAAGTCCAGAGCATTGTAGTGAATCCCTTGATATGTGAAACTAATAGGGGAGTCACAGTAGGAGAATGTGTTTTTTTCTTCGTGGGATTTTCTTGTTTTGCAGGACTGGCAATGGCCATTGCCTAGTCCTATGGAATCGGTTTTTAAACTGAAAAACCCACCTTTGTCAGGACAGTATAGGTTTCGACAGAAGTATTCTGTCTCTCTGCCTTCTTCTTGTTCTTTCATGGGCCATGGTTTCGGTTGGATTTTAACATCCAACGATTTTGTGACGTTGCAGGGATGGAAGTCGAGGCAATCCTCGATCAGACAGAGCTCCCTCTTGTGGGCGTTGTTTCCGAGGACTGTCTCGAATGCCCCCACCATCACCCGTCCATGGACAATCTTTGTTCCGTCCGAAGATTGAATCATATATTCCACAAAACAAATGGTGGAGTCTCGGCCCTCGCGAGGCTGGTTGACCAGCACGACGGAGCCGGGGAATACCGAAACTCCATTGATAGACACTCCACAATAAAGAACATTGTTGCCGTCAGAAGTTACCCTGGTTGTTCGACCAATCCATGAAACCTCATTTCTACTTGTACTACTCGTCGGTTTCCTCGGAGATTGATAATAGGGCATCCATTTCTCATCATCAACTTTCTTTGAGCTCTCCGTGGAGAAATACTCTCCCCATATCCTCGCCACCAGCCTGGTGGTGGTCACCGCCGATCTCCGGGAATTCGCGTCTTCTCCCTGCTCAACAACCGTGCTCTCCGACGCCGCCGTTGAAGGCACAGTTTCTTTTCCTTTATCTTCTTCACTGCTTTCCACCCTAGCCGACTTCCTCCCTCTTCTTCTGCTCGTTTCAGGACTCCCATTACTTGATGCAGCCGCTGCTTCCGACACCTTAACACTCGGTTTCCTTTGTCTTTTTCTGCAAACAATTGTTAATTTTGCTGATTAAAATGGCAGCTATATATATAGCATATATTCCTAATTCTTACTCCCATTGACACTTATATCTATTTTCATGTAAGTCTCGTTACAAGTAGCTATAACAAGATGTTAAAAGTGATATCTACATGACAGGTATTTTCATGCGAGTCTCGTACAAATATCTATAACAAGATGTTAACACTGATATCTACATGACAGGTATTTTCAGTGAGTCTCATTACAAGTATCTATAACAAGATGTTAACACTGATATCTACATGACGAGTATTTTCATGATAGTCTCATACAAGTACCTATAACAAGATGTTAACACTGATATCTACATGACAGGTATTTTCATGCGAGTCTCATACAAATATCTATAACAAGATGTTAACACTGATATCTACATGACAGGTATTTTCATGCGAGTCTCATACAAGTACCTATAACAAGATGTTAACACTGATATCTACATGACATGTATTTTCATGCGAGTCTCATACAAGTACCTATTACAAGATGTTAACACTGATATCTACATGACATGTATTTTCCTATGAGTCTCATTACAAGTATCTATAACAAGATGTTAACACTGATATCTACATGACAGGTATTTTCATGCGAGTCTCATACAAGTACCTATAATAAAATGTTAACACTGATATCTACATGACAAGTATTTTCATGCGAGTCTCATACAAGTATCTATAACAAGATGTTAACACTGATATCTACATGACAGATATTTTCATGTGGGTCT
Organism: Ipomoea triloba; assembly: GCF_003576645.1. Taxonomy (NCBI): domain Eukaryota; kingdom Viridiplantae; phylum Streptophyta; class Magnoliopsida; order Solanales; family Convolvulaceae; genus Ipomoea; species Ipomoea triloba. The sequence goes on along the minus strand of NC_044924.1, from coordinate 2,701,997 downwards.
CATTACAAGTACCTATAACAAGATTTTGAGCACTGAAATAGAAGTTATCTATATCAAGATTTTGAACATTAAAATAAAAGTTCAGAATGGAGAACTTAAGTACACATAGTATTTTCCATAGATATAGGAGTAGAATGTACATTCACTCAATATATTGTATCCAGTCATACTTCTAAATCATATAAAAAAAATGTGGACATACACTCAAAATCCCTAAACACTCTACCTAGGGTGTGAAGAAGGATGTGTTACATCTACACACTAAAAGTTTTAGTAGTAAATATTACACACTATAAGAATTTTGTTAACTTTTTAAGAAAAAACAAGATAATATATTAATAAGATCAGAGTCAAGCTCTAAAGCATGAACAACAGAAAGGAAAAATGGAACAAAAAACAGTCCCAAGCCAACTCATGAGCAATCTTGTTTGCAATCCGTTCCACAAACAAAAAGGTGAGATTGATTAGAAAAATCTCTAGCTATTTCCCTAATGTAAAGGTGTCAAATGGCAGATATATAGCATGTATTCCTAATTCTTATTCAGTGGTTGACACTGATAAACTACTTTTTTTATATGGGTCTTATTAAAAGTATTTTGAGCATTAAAATAAAAGTTCAGAGTAAAAAACTCAAGTACACATAGTATTTTCTATAGATATAGGAGTATAATGTACATTCACTCAATGTATTGTATCCCGTCATACTTCTAAATCATATAAAAAATGTGTACATACACTCAAAATGGCTAAACACTCTACCTAGGGTGTGAAGAAGGATGTGCTACATCCACACACTAAAAGTTTTAGTAGTAAATATTACACACTATAAGAATTTTGCTCATTTTTAATAAGAGTCAAGCTCTAAAGCATGAACAACAGAAAGAAAAGCGACTAAAAAACAGCCTACACAGTCACGGCTTCCTGAACTAACTCGTGAGCAACCCTGTTTGCAATCCGTTTCACAAACAAAAAGCTGAGATTAAAAAAAACTTCTAACTATTTCTCTGATGTAATCAAGTCAAATGACAAGTATATAGCATGTATTCCTAATTCTTACTAAGGTGGTTAACACTGATAAACTACTTTTTTTATATGGGTCTCATTACAAGTATCTACATTAGGGTTTTGAACATTGAAATAAAAATTCAGAGTAGAGAACTCAAGTACACATAGTATTTTTCGTAGATATAGGAGTATAATGTACATTCACACAATGTATTGTATCCAGTCATATACTTCTAAATAATATAAAAGATGTGTACATACACTTAAAATCCCTAAACACTCTACCTAGGGTGTGAAGAAGGATGTGTTACCTCCACACACAGTTTTAGTAGTAAATATTACACACTTTTAGAATTATAGATGCAAATGGAAAGGTTTAGAATTATAGATGCAAATGGAAAGGTTTAATGCATGTGTTACTCTGATGATCCCACAAAATTTTGTTACTTGTAAAAGAAAAACTATTAAAAGAAAACCCACTCCCTATTTGTTTCAAAACCTACACCCAAATTTTTTTTCTACAAAAACTCTTCCAAAAATCACAAATGTGTTTGCCCTTAAGGTTTGGACAAAAAGAGTTCCCAACTAAATTAAAAATAAAAAATAAAAATTCTCAACCTCCTCCTAACAAAAAAAGGAATCAAGTAAACCATTCCAGTGGACTAAATTGACGATCTTCTCATTCTTAAAATTTCTTTAATTTGATCCTCAAATAGTTTAATTGACAAAAAATTTAACAATGCAATTATCAAATTAATTGAAATTGAAAATTAGGAACAAACATTGACAATTGAGAAATGATCGAAGGTAAAAAAAAATGGTGATTTCCCCTTAATCATCAACATGTTCTGTGCTTTCTCCGTGCAGCTTGTTCTTCCCAAAAAAAAAAAAAAAACTACAAGCAACGATTTTACTTTTTGCACTAAAAGAAGTGTTTATACAACTCGATCTGATGGAATTCAATCTTCCATAATCGGAATTCCATGTATAACCAATTCTCTATTTGCACATATGAAAATCACATCAATCTGTCAGATATAAACAAAACATCAAACAAGATTTCAACACAACCGATCCATTTCAGATAAAAGCTAGAATCTAAGCAAGAACACAAAGGCAGATTAGCAAGAAAACAGACGACACACTCACAAAGTTACCTCGTCTCCATCCCGACAGCTAAAAAAAACTTTTTTTTTGTTTGAAATACGAACGGATGAACCTTAAATAAATAACAAATTCACAAATACACTAACGCGAAAACATGGTAACATGAACACACATTTTAACTACTAATGTTTTTTGCATTCTCCATTCTCTATAATTCTGGCATGAAATGAAAATGAACAACATATATAAACACACACACCTCACCTGTTAACTACAACAGATTCGGTAGTCTCAATATTCTCCATTTTTTAGATGATTTAGCTACGTATGTCCAGCACTATATCACACAGCTTAGCTTATATATATATTATACATGAAAAAACTGGGTTTTCCTAGAATTTATAAGCACAAATGGCCTTCACATAATCAAGTAAAACGAGGTAAAAACATTCATTCGAATCAAGATAGTCGCCTGGAATCATCGTATTCATTAAATTTCTAGTTTCGGCGTTATCTTATATGTATATACTATATCCGCCATGCACATACTATATCTAGGAAAATAGAATGTTGCAGAGTGGAAAAAAGTTGGTGGAATTCTGCATGGGAGAATATGGAATATAGCCTTTACAAAATAGGTTAAAATAGCAACAATATATTATACATAATGTTTATTCCAAATGTGTTTATATTATATCACATATTGTTATTTTAATATTAAAATTAATACGAAAATTCGGCATTAAATTTTTTTATATTTTGTAACGGTTACGTTATATAAAATTATACGCTTTTATTACCGAATAAAATTTTTTACCTAATTTGGAAACGTTAATAAATACATGCCTTATCGGGAATTTTGAATTTTGCCATAAAGGGAAATGTTTGTTTTTTACCTAACTTGATTTCCAAACTTGGAAAGGTTTATTTTTTACCTAATTTGAAAAGGTGAATAAATGCATACCTTAACAACAAATTTTGAGCCATGCCATAAAGGGAAAGGCTTAAATATTTATATGAAGGAAATATTAAATGCATTTAAACTTGTTAATCACTTTTTAATTTAAGATGGAACTTGTCAATTAATGTGACAAAATTTTATTTAATTGAATAGTGATTGAATAAGTACCGTGTTTCATGAATAGTGAGTTAAAATCTACATAAATTAGAAGTGGCGGAGTACTTTGGCGCCCAGGACTTAATTAGAAGTGGAAGCAGACGCAGGATTGGAAATGATTTAAACCGGTTGTTATGTCGTGAACCTGGAAGGTGGACTCGAGTCAATATTCATAATTTTAAAACTTTATGTTCACAATTTGAAAATTATATGTTCAAAATTTTAGAACTCTATATTCATAATTACAGAATTCTATATTCACAATTACATAGTTCTATATTCACAATTTCATATTCATAATTTTATATTCAACAGTATAACACAATTTTTGAATCTATATAACAAAATTGTGAATATAGAGTTCAAAATTGTGAATATTGAGTAATCTAATTTTGTATATTGAGATATAAAATTGTGAGTATAGAGTTTTTTTTTTTTTTAGAAGAGTGAATGTAGAGTTTTAAAATTGTGAAAAATAGAGTTCTAAAATTGTGAACATATAGTTCTAAAATTGTGAACATATAGCTAAAATTGTGAACATAAACCCGGATCCATAGCATAATTTGTCAGTTTAAACACAGAGGTTTGGGACACTCCTTGGCTACCTGATCCCACTAGGGTTAATGACTTAAGTGGGACGAAAAATAGGAGAGTGGACAAAAATATGACTATTTTAAAAGCTGGACAAAAATTTAAAAAAAAAAAAAAAA